>NC_069007.1:9110-30982 GCF_001194135.2 Octopus bimaculoides
ATATATATATATAAATCGAGTCTGTACACACAATACAACGAAAGTTATAACAATTTTTAAACAGTAGGTGCTTCTGTCCTTTGTTCTGCAGCAGCAGGGGAAACTATAATAGGGGGCAAATCAGTGTGATAAAGGTTAACACCTTCTTCCTCTAGGGGCTGCATCCCGGACATGACCCCTGGCTGACCTTCTGCTCTTTTTAGCCACTGTGCATTTAAAACCACCTCGAGAAATTTTTAGTCGAACGAAATCGAACTCCGAACCTTTTATCTCCTTTAAGTCTGTTTTTTTATTATTATTATTATTATTCTATGGGTCTTTTAGGCCGAACCGCTAGGTTACGAGGTAGTAAACACCGGTTTCAAGCGGTGGCGGGGAACGAGCACCTACGCTCAGACACATACGTAGAGTCGGGACATGTATTCATTTGCATACGCGCACACGCGCGCACTTGTCGTAGGATCGACTACTCACGACTAGCTAGCGCGGACGCGCGACCACTCTTCTTTAGTAGTACCCGTATAGTCTATATGTGTGTGTGTGTGTATTGTAGGGTAGTTTTTATATGGCTTTTGGTAGAGACTGCAGATAAAACAAATAAAGCCAGTGGGGGAACACGTGTGGGTCTGCCAGTATCACTGATTCGTCATAAAACCCCTATATATGTGGGGTTAGGGTGCTTCCACCAAATTGATATAAACGAATAAATAATTAATGTATCAAAACAAAGACTCGAAGATGTGATAACATTTTAATTAATTTAATGGTGCATATTAGTCTTTTTTTAATAAACTAAGTATATATTAAGAAACTGTAGATAAATATGATTACTTTACCATGAATAAATGCTTCCTACAAAGCAGACTGTTCGTCCGATGGAAGCGATTATAAACGTCATATTTCGCTGGTCCGAGCTTCGTCAATGACACCATAAAGGCAATCTCTCTTGACGCATGCGCATGGCGAAAATTATAATTATGAACACACAGAGGTATAACTACACTTGAGTGCTCCATCAATTTATTTCCTTGCAACTAGCTAGCAAAGTTGTTAGCACGATGCTCGAAGTGTTTAGCGGTCTTTCGTGCATCTTTACGTACTGAGTTCATATTCCGCTGAGATTGACTCTTTTCAGGGTCGATGTAATCGGCTAGTTCCCTTCCATAGGTTTCAGACCTATGTGTCAAGTAGAAAGTTTCTTTGAACTCTGAAAGAAAAGCAGTTCATACCTTTTTAGTTTAAGGCTTTAAAGGGGAAAAAAATTATAGTGGTCAGAATTGCAACGAATGATTTATTCAGAAAAACATGAAGACCGTACATATAATTAAACGTAAGATCTAGGCATAGCTGCTTAAGTGCTGACGTAGTTTTGTAGTAAGAAGTTTGCTTCCCAACCACATGTGCTTCGATTCAGTTCCCACTGTGTGGCACCTTGGGCAGCTGTCTTTTACAAATGCATCACAGGACCAAACCATCGTAGTTTTTTCTCTTGCATACTACACCTGGTGGATCTTTCTGATTTGACGGCCAACACTTTTCATTTATGTTTTATGTAGTGTTTTTGGTACCGAAACACTTCCAAACTTCGTATACTTGTATATTTTGTGTTATAGAACAGATAAAAATGTTCGTATTCGAAGTTATTTCATGTAAAAAATTGTCGCATTTCGGTAATTTTAACCAATCACTGACGTCTATTGAGGTGAAAACAAATACTGCTGTGGAATGTAAACAACATATTCTAACGGTGTCATGGGATCTTTTCCCTTGAATAAAATTAGTGCTGTAGTTTGTCAACAACTATCGGTGGTACTTTTATTTATGACATCGTTCGTGCGTTTGTACTGGTTTTAGCTTTAGGGTTAGGGTTATGATTATTTTTGCCATAACCTCATTCCTAACCCTAACCCCCTAAACCCTTACTAGGGAATAATGATATAATTAAACAGAGAATAACACTCTTGACACCGGCAAAAATTATTGTTTACAAGAAGAGCAGTAACTGTATTCAGCTGAATAGACGTCAGTGATTGGTTGAAATTACAGAAATACGACAACTTTAACATGAAATAACTTGCGATGTACAATTTTTTGTTAAGGTTAAGAGAAGAAGTTGTTTCATATGACACATTCTACCAGTGTCCCAAGTTTGAAAGTGTTTCGTTAAGAAAACAAGTGGTGCCCGTCAAATCAGAGAGATCCGCAGATTGTATAATGCTTGTGTAAAGATGACTATCCTCTATAGTAGTGAGATATGGGCCTTTATTGCAGAGGGGTCGTGCCTCTGAAATGGGGGAATCCTCAACATAATTGCCGCATGGAATGCCATGTCGACCGTGGATGTGTTTGCCGCTGGGTTGTGTTCTGGGCGAGCCATTATGTGCCGATTAACCACAGGAATTTTCCAGTTCTAATTCATTGCCGGGTGATGTGAAGGCTGTGATCGTTTGACAGGGTCACCAAATGTAGCAGGCTGGATGTGGTGTGCCATATCAATGTGATACGATGTAGCCCACTACTAAATATAGTGTATAGATGTAACGCTTCAAGGTTCTCCCGTCGGAGTAATCAGTGTACATCGAAGAATTAACACCAAGAAGGAAGAAATGTTATTTACATATATTTATTTGTTTACCCGACGGTTTGTTAAAGAGACAGGAGCAATGCTAGTGATAGTGACGAGGAGGAGGACTCGCTGGTTAGTAGTTGATAAGTAAAAAAAGTTTGTCTGTCAGTAGAAAGGGAAAGAGTAAGGTAGTCATAGTGCTGACTAGAAAGGATAAAGGCAGTATCGCCTTTCTTACAGCCGAAAGCCTCTCTTCACATGTCGAACGAAAGGCAAAAGGAAGTGCTGCTCTTGGTTAAGGCTGACGCAAAAGAGCTGGTGTTGCTTCTTGGTCTTGCTGACACATAAGGGGAAGAGATAGAAAATTCTCTCTGTTATATAAGCTATGGTCAGTAATGTGGGTTAAGCCTTAAACAAAGGACTGACCTTTTCTTGACCAGTACAAGTCCTAGGAGGTGGAGTGTTTCCTCATCAATCATCTATTGTAGAAGATTTCTCACTCGTTTTGACAAGCAGCAATCCGGTGGATTTGGTTTCAAATCTCAAGCAGGGTCAAGCTAGACTCTTACACTCTGATGGATGTGCAACATCAGTGCGTAAAAACTAACACTTCCTTTCTCCAAGCTTAGATTCGAAACCAAATCTAAGGATTCTCGTCTGACCAAACAGGCACGAAAGAATTTTCTTTGTCCTGTCAAAAAATTATGAATTGTCTCCCCTTGACCGACGACCTCAGCCTTGTCAGGCGAATTTCAAATGAACAGGAGCTGACCTTCCTGCAGCATGTCTGTCTTTCTAGCTGCCACGGCTGTTATAAACACCGTGGTCAGCAAAGGGACAGGCAGAAAGGATCTGGGACTAAGCTGACCAGTGTTTTCTCAGATGAACAACGCCCACTGACACAAACCATTTCCAGTTGTACATCATACACACAGATGTATACTGTCTAAATTCTTCTCCAGCTCGAAGCTGTTTGCAATAAATTGATGTATTGGAAAATTGTGTAGACCAACAGCAAGTGCAAGTCCCGTATATACATTATTTAAACTATAAATCGATATCATTCCATTATTTACTTGGAAGGCATCCACATGCATGATTAGTTAGGGTGAGTTTTAGGGCGTAATGGAAGTGACAAAGGAGTATATTTGGCATATCCTACTTCATGAGTTCAATAAAGGTAACAACACAATGATATTCCTCACACAAAGTGTGAGGAATATCAAAGCAGTATATAGGGATAGGACAAATAGCATAAGCCAGTGTCAATGGTGGATCCAGAAATTACAAGCTGGAAAATACGGCCTAGAAGACGAGTGTCGTCCTGGAAGATCTGTAGAGCTCGACAAGGACGTCCTGGAAACCTTGGTGGAACAAAAACCTGTAACTGTTGAGGAACTAGCAGAGAAGCTTGGATTGGGTCGTTGAAATCGGCACTAGAAGAAAAATGACCAAGTTTTTTACCAAGAGGAAAGGTGTTGTTCTTTCAGGATCATGCTTGGCCACATACAGCGAGGATGACATTCCAAAGGCTGGAGCAGTTTGAATGGGAAACAATGCCTCACCCACCATATTCACCAGACATTACCCCATCTGATTATCATTTATTCTGTAGTCTTCAAAATTATTTGGATGGAAAAAATATGGAATCTGTAGACGAGGTCAGAACAGTACTGGCAGAATATTTTTCATCACAGACAAGTGAATTTTGGAAGAGGGGCCCTGCGAGTCTGCTAGATAGTGGAGGAGCATTGAAGGGGAGTATATTTTAGATTAAAAAAGAATTTTATTTATCTTAATTTTGAAAAATAAAAGAAGTATAAAAAAACTGCATTATGTATGGGATGACCCAATATATATATATATATATATATACATACATTTATGTATAGATATCAGCACACTTGTTCTCATCTCCTTTCTAGTTACCTCTCTCTGGCCAGGTAACCATGCACCTCCTCTATAGAAAAACACGTTTCTAACTTTGTCACATTCCAACCTTTTATCATCTGACACAAGATCTCTCCCACCTCCTCTAACGCCCTCTCCCCTCTCAAAATTCCTTGTCTTGAAAGTTTCTTGGTGACCCCAGCCAGTGCTGGTGCCCCATAAAAAGCATCCAATCAATACTGTAAAGTGGTTGGCACTTGGAAAGGGCATCCAGCTGTAAAACCCATGCCAAAACTGACCTCGCCTGTGCTGGTGCTACGTAAAAAGCATTGAGTCCACTCTGCGGAGTGGTTGGTGTGAAGAAGGGCATTCAGCCGTAAAAGCCCTGCCAAAACCAGACAGTCGTCTGTAGTAGTCTTCTACCTGGCTGGCTCCTGGCAAACCGTCCAACCCATGCCTGCACGGAAGGCAGACGTTAGATGATCCTCATGATATATAATGTTATGAAAAACTGCTTTCTTTTGTAGTTAATAGATTTATTTAAAAAATAAGTGATTTTTGAGAATACATTTCTCACCTGTTGAGTAGCAATGTCACATGTATTTTTTGCCTTTTGTTGAAATATATTAGAATAAGTATGTCAGTATGATAAAAGAATGTTTTATTTTTATCAAAAAGTAGTAGTGATAAATTAACTCAGTTCTAGATAAACGGAGAGAAAATGTAGTTCTTGAAGGTTCTTATCACCATTGTACATTTTTTTTTTTCCAGTGAGAATATATTTAAATTTATATTAGATAAGTGTCAGAGAATGAGTTGTCATGCTTGTTTCAAGTTTTGGCACAAGGCCAGGAATTTCGGGGGAGGTGTGAAGATGATTACATCGGACCCCACCCTCTCTTCCAATGGTAATTATTTTGCTGACTCCAAACGGATGAAAGGCAAAGGTAACCTCAGTAGAAATTTGAACTCATAACGTAAAGAATTAATGGTTATTTTCATCATAATTTAATGTGCATCTTTCATGCTGGGACTGTACTAAGCAGCACTGTCTGTCTTGGCATGATTTTTAAAACTGAATTCCTTTCCTAACAACATACAAGAGAAAAGCCATGCACGGACAGTTAAGCAACAAAGATTTCTCAATAATATCAGTTCTTTCTTATATGAATGCATTTGTGTCTAGTTAAGTGAATAATCTGAGAGAATGATTTACCACAGATATCACAGGGATATGGTTTCTCCCCCGAATGAATACGTTTGTGTTGTTTTAAGTTACTTTCTACAGAGCATGATTTGCCACAGATATCACAATGAAATGGTTTCTCTCCTGTGTGAACGCGTATGTGACTAGTTAAATTACCCTTTACAGAAAATGATTTACCACAGATATCACATCTGTATGGCTTCTCTCCTGTATGACTGCGTAAGTGATTGGTTAAGCAACTACTTACAAAGAATGATTTACCACAGATATCACAGCGATATGGTTTCTCTCCCACATGAATTTGTTTGTGATTACGTAAGACACATTTATCAGAGAATGATTTACCACAGATATCACAGTGATATGGCTTTTCTCCAGTATGGGTCCGTATATGTTTAGCTAAAATATATGTTTGAGAGAACGATTTATCACAGAAATCACATTTGTATGGTTTTTCTCCTGTGTGACTTTTTATGTGTCTTGTTAAGTGAATAATCTGAGAGAATGATATGCCACAGTTTTCACAGCGATATGGTTTCTCCCCTGTATGAATACGTTTGTGTTTAGTTAAGGTACTTCCATCGGAGAATGAGTTACCACAGATATTACAGTGATATGGTTTCTCTCCTGTATGAACATAGTTATGTCTAACTAAATGATGTTTATGAGAAAATGATTTACCACAAATTCCACAGCTATGTGGCTTTTCTCTTGTATGAGTAAATCTGTGTGAAGCTAAACTATCTGCACGAGAAAATGATTTACCACAGACATCACAGTGATGGGAATTAATACATTTGTGAGTAGTGAGTGTAATGGCCTTACAAAATGACCTTTTACACATATCACAGTTGTAGGATTTTTCTAACACTTTTGGCATGCCTTTAAGAAAAGAATGACTCCTTTGAATTTCTTTAGGTTTTTCACATAAATAAAATTTTTTTAGAAATGTTCTTCTTCCAACAGATTAATCACAGTTCGCAAAAATTCAACATAGATTTATGCAAACAAGGTTATATCTGTTCTGTATAACATCTTCCTTCTTAGTCTTTTAGAAGATAAATAATAATGATGATGTGTCTGAAGTTAACAATTCTGTTCTGTCAATCTCATTTGATGTTCTGAAATAAAAAAAAAAGGAACAAAATAAGAGACAGCAAACACTAAAAAATAAGTCTTCAACTGTGGAGATTTTACATTTTTATAATGATAACTGTAAATCGTTAGACAGGTGCCCTCCCTGTATTCCAGGGGTAACTGGCCAACATTCTCCAGTTCCCTCTCGTTTATGCAGCATAGATGCATTCAGCCAGGCTTATTTGCAGTCCATTCTTTGATGCTATCAGTCTACAAACGTCTTTGATAAGCCTCTTGTTCATGTAGCGTGGTTAGGATGAGAGACTTCTTGCTAGTTCATATCCGTCATTTACTGCTACATTATTACAAAGGTGTTCATGTAACACAAGAAGAATTAATTTTACAGATGCAGGAGATCATCAGAAATTTGATATCTGGGTTGATTTTTCACATCAAATGCATATTCAAGTTGCCATGGTATAAGTTCTTCACTTATCACACTGCGTTGAATATAAAGCTGTGAGAACAGCTCTTAGGGTCAGTCATGCTGGGATGAGTATGTTAGCTGTGAAAAAAAACTAGTAGTGAAAGAGAAATTCACCCAGGACCAGCTGGGTGAATTTACTCTGGCTTTTTTTACACTAAAAAAATGACTGATGCCATTCAATCATGTGAACAAAGAGTTCTGATTGGCTGAAATAGGTTCTGCATGTATGATGACCTCATGGTTTACATGTGGTCAAAGGGGAGCTGAAATTAACTGTTATATCAGACCCCTTTCAGTCGAGTTTGTAGGAAAACAAAGGCAAAAAGTGAACAATTAAGAACAGAGAATGAAAATGAACAGCAGAAAAAACGCAAATGCAAAAAAAATATTGTCCACGGAAGAGAAAGTTCACGACAAAGTCTATGCTGTGGGGTTGTTTTTTTTTTTTTTTTTTTTTCATTTCTCTCAAATCAAGATGCTTACACTCTGTCGAACATGCACACAAACATTACACATCCAGCAAAGCAGACTAGCTTCATTTCTTTCAAGGACATGCACAGGCTTGGAAGAAATGAAGCTAATATGTTTTGCTGGATGTGCAATGTCAATGTGCATGTATGACAGAGTGTAAGCGCCTTGAAAGAAAAGTTGGGCATAAGAGGCATCAGATGTGGTGTTGCGCTGGTATGGTCATGTGATGTGTTTGGACAAGGACAGCTGTGTAAAAAAGTGCTGATCTCTGACTGTGGAGGGAACCTGTGAATGAGGTAGATCCAGGAAGATATGGGAGCAAGAAGTGGAGCATGATCTTCGAACATTGGGCCTCATGAAGGCAATGACAAGTGGTGGAGACCCTTGGCAATATGCCATGCTTGAGAAGAAGACCCATCAAGCCAAGTGAAAGTATAGTCCTGGCACCTGTGTCGGTGGCATGTAAAAAGCACTCTTTACATTCTTGGAGTGGTTAGCATTAGGAAGAGCAGCCAGCCATAGAAACCATGCCAAGTCAGATTGGAACCTGGTACAGCGCTCCAGCTTGGCAGTTTCAGTCAACTCATCTAACCCATGCCAGCATGGAAAGCAGATGCTAAATGATGATGGTGATGATGATGATGATGATGGTTGTGCATCGTTTTTAAAGTTAACTAAAAATAATAGGTGTGCATATATTTGGTCATTCAAAGAACTCTTCTGCCACTTTGTGTAATTCTGTCTGAAATATGTGTATCTACAGGTGTATTGATAGTGAATGGTGTGTCACATGTATGCATAGGAGGTGTGGATGTGGTAGAAAAAGGAGCAGGGTTTTTGCTGATAGGGTGACAAATTGATAAAAACATGCTTCAATTGATTGATATACATAGTCTATCCAACACCACGAATTTGGGTTTCATTTTCAATACACAAAAGGGAAGCCATAGATTTTAGTTTATGTTGAGTATTTTTTTTTTTTTTAGTCAATTTTCATTAATTTTATATCCTGTGCCTTCGTTCGCTGCCCCTCTTTCAAATTATGTGGCATTGCTGATGTCTAACAGTTGATGCTAATGTATATGAGTCTTTTTTTCAAATGTAATTCGAGAGAATTGAAGCAGCAAATTCACCTTATCACAAACTTACTCATTTTGCCCAGGATAAATTTGTCTTTAATATGCTCAAAGAGAATGGATATAATTTTCTGAAATAGTGATCAGATTATGTTATAAAGCTTTTAATGCATTTAGGAAAGGCCATTAGCTTAGCTGATATAGAATTTGTAAGGTGATGAACATTTGCAAAAAATGTGTTGTCTCAAAGTCAAAAAAATGCAGTAAAAACACCTCATCTTGCCCCCCCCCCCCATATATACATGGCAGGGGAGGTTATGGGCCACTAGACATTTGGGTCCGAAGAGATTCTGTAAAGCTAAGCATTTTATGGGTGTGAAACCCGGGGTAACCCCAAGGACGACCATAACTATCTTTAATTATATATACATATATATATATATATATATATTTATATATATTTATGAATTTATGTTGCAAGATTCCTGATGTGAAGTTGTGTGTTCAAACAGATATTGTTGTATTTCGGGATGGTAATTTTTTTTTCGTTCTTCAATCATTTATTACTGTTCTTATTCTAACTTATGTCAACTGTCCGTAAATCTTTCATCACACGTCTGTGACCTCCTCAGCGACACTTTCTGTCTTGTGTGCTCTTGCTCTGCCTATTCCATTCACACAAAGACAGAAAGTGTCGCTGAGGTGGTCACAGGTGTGTGATGAAAAATCTCCAAACAATGTACATTAGTCAGAATAAGAACAGTAATAAACGAGTGAAGAACGAATATATAGTACATGTTTATTTGAGATGAAATGAAAAAAATGACCATCCCAAAATACAACATATATATATATATATAATGGGTCATCCCATAAGTAATGCTTTTTGTTTTCAATTGCATGAAATAAAAGTCGGAGGGGGATATGATTAACTACCAGCATCAACTTGCTTTAAAAGCCGGTAGTAATTTTACCTTGTCCTTATTCTTGGTGCAAATTTTTAAGAGTGCAGTTCGATTTTGTTCTTTTTTCTAAGTGACAAAGGTGCATATTCGGCATATTTTGCTTTATGAGTTCAATAAAGTCAACAACGCAACGTAAAGTGCGAGGAATATTAATGCAGTATATGGGGATCGGACAGTAAACGTAAGCCAGAAATTCCGAGACGGAAACTACAGCCTAGAAGACGATCCTAGTCCTGGAAGATCTGTCGAGCTCGACAAGGACGTCCTGCAAACCCTGGTGGAAGAAAATCCCATCGTAACTGTTGAAGAACCAGTAGAGAAGCTTGGATTTGGTCATTCAACCATTCATCGACACCTACGTGCCATTGGAAAAGTCAGGCAAATTGGGTCAATGGGTTCCTCACAAACTTTCCGAGTGAACGCGTGCTCTTCTTTGCTGTCGCGTCTCACAAATGAACCTTTTTGGGACCAAATAGTGACTGGAGACGAGAAATGGGTTCTCTAAACGAAAGAATGCCGAACTTTGTTTATCTTAAATTTGAAAAATGAAAGAAGAATAAAAAAAAAAACGCATCATTTATGGAATTACCCCTTATATATACACACACGAAGGGCTTCTCCTCTGTTTCCGGGTACCGGATCCATTCAAACGGCTTTGGTCGGCTCCCATAGTGTCATGCAGGGGCAACACACCCAGCTATTGGAATGAACTCGCGTAACCCGTAATGTGTTCATTCATATATGAATCTAGGGCAGTCGTCATTTTGACAAATTGAATAAAAAATATAATCTTGTAAAAGTGAAAGTGGAGACTAGGAAAATCGTGGATTTTCATGGATTTCGACAATATTTTTTTTAAAGATTTGTCCCAACGTTTTTAAGCGCGTATTGCAAAAAAAAAAAAATCCCCAAAAGTTCGTCCCGGATGCTCCAGGTGGGGCTTAAATAAAGTTATAAATTTTCAAGCGCTTCTGAGACAAAAAATTAATAAATCCCGTCAAATCAGAGAAAATCCAACTTAATTTGGCGACTTATTCCAGGCCTCCGCACACCTTCTAAACATAGGGTCACACCCACAATTTGTCCGGCAACATATATATATATATATATATATATATATATATAATGATCACCGAAATGATACACATTCACATAATACAGAAGATAAATCTACTCTAGTAAGTAAATATACATATATAATAAAACAGGAGATTAATGTCATTACTTTACCATGAATATAGGCTTCATACCATGTAAAGAAATTTATCGATGAACGCGATTACAATGAAAGCCAAGACGTTCGCTGCGCGATTCTAATGGATGTGAAGCAAGGCAACATGTTTGCGCATGCGCATGAGGAAATAGCAGCAACAATTCTTGAAAGTCTCAAAAGTATTTTCTATCAATTTTGAGAAGATCGAAACTTCGATTGTTAATAATTAACATCCAAATAAACGGAATCGTGTTTCCAGTGATTCATAAGACGTGCTTGGACGGGATGCGTTGTTCTATCCATGTACTTTTACAATCAATAAACACATGGATGTATTAAATTAATTCAAATAAAATTTAAATGAAGACATTCTATTCATATATATTTCGATACATGGAGATAAAAAAAACTGCGAATGTCAGTGTGTCACACCTTTTCAACTTTATTCCTAGACACTGTAGCCCAACAGGCCGACTCCGAGAGTAAATTAAAAACATTTCCGGGCCGAATCATCAGGACCCGCAATCACGAAATTTTGAAGTCAAAAGTTTTAATTAATGCGATTGTTTTCGGCCCTTTTTTTTTTCCATGGGACCCGACGCGCGCACCCGCACAAACACGCACGATTAAAAAAGAAAGCCTCTACATGTTTGAATATGTGTAAATTTTCTGTACTCCCATCACACTGTTGAATCTGCGTTTTGCATTTTTCCAGTAACATTCAACTGAGTTTCTTTGGAGGGAAAAATATGGGAAAACAGGGGATGAATGTTTTCAGAACATTCTAAAACCTCTTTCAGAAGGGTTCACTTTTCTTTGACTACTTTTGAGTAAGATTTTATTTCAAAATTTGTTTTAGTTTCACTTTTCGCCTAATTTTGCTTAGATTGCTTTCATTTTTGGTGTATCGATACAACTCTGATTTTTGATTACGATCAACCAATTACTTTATCTCGTAAATCAAAGAATCTGATGTTATTTGGAATTAATTATAGTTGGGTAATTTTAGCCAATCAACAGACAGCGTGGCATTAGCAGCTTGTTACCATGACAACAGGATGCTGTGTTGTGGTTCGCTTCACTGTTGTCTGCGACTTCGTGGTTCAATTCACGGTTGCCTCTGACGCACGTTGTTCGATGTTGATTTATTACAATTGATTCCTCACACCACGGGATTCTTTTCACCCGCGTGTTTTGTTTCAATTTGTCTATGTTAGTATTTTTCTGTATTTATTTTTATCGTAGTTTACAAATCCAAGCATGAAAACATTACACAACTTTAGAGTTTGGGAGACAGATGCCCTCTTTTCACATCCACGAACTTATATATTAATGATATGTATAAACACATGGCTGGTATACATAATACTGAAATACGCATAAAGTAAACACATGCAGACAAATATATTAATATAACAATTTTTTTAAAAATACAATCAATGAATGAGAAAGACTAGATCAAGATAATACACCGTTTTCGGATATTCTCAGAGAGAACAGTGTTAATTTTCTGAAATAGTGTTCTGAATATGTTATAGTGATGTAGTTTTTGTAAAGAAAAAAATTGTTTTCACAAAGTCTAAAATGCAATGAATATACATATAAGTATGCGTGTGTGTGTGTGTGTGTAAAACGAGTCACACAAGCAGTGTCACTCATTTCCAACGTGTATATGATCTTATGTGGCAAAATAGATTCAGAGACCACGGAAAAGCTATAAACACATTCAATGCATCTTATACATGTCATAAGAATATAATGAAATTAAGGAATTTCATTGTCGTCAACTACCGTTTCTATCGCAATTTACTTTCACCTTTTTCTCAATACCAAACTGCACATGAACAAACGACACGCTCCTAAACTTTGAAGAAAGCAACTTGGTGGGGTACTCAAAAGTAGTTATAGCCCTTCATTGATAATTCCTCATGCATGCGCAAACATTTTTATTGATCAAAATCAATTTATTGTTCCAAGAGTTTCTCAAAGGCATCTCAATTATGAAAATGTAAAATTCACTAAAAATATTTTATACATGGACTTCGATTGTCTAACTTTCTTGCCTGTAGTTTATTGATATTTTGATTTAATTTTGTTTTACTTTATGTTAATTCTTTGTGGAATATCATCGTTTAACGTCCTCTTTCCATGCTAGCATGGGCTGAAATGTTATGAAACAAAATTTTTAAAGCTTCTGGTTCTTCATGTCGACTTTGCTTCTCTGGTCGTTCAGTGACCCCATCCAAAACTCAGGAGTAAAATTCCTCAAACTTGTTGTTCTTGATATGAATCAATTATTATTTTTTTTTTTTTGGAGTTCTCAACTTAACAAATACATCTTGAAATGTCAAGCAAACTTTTTTGAGGTATTGAAAGTGAGGTTGTTTCTGGCAACAGTGAAGTCTGCTCTTCTATACGGGGCTGAAACATAGACGCTCACTGAATCATCGAAGAAGCAGTTGGACGGTTGTTATACGAGGATGCTTAGAATGGCACTCAATGTCTCCTGGAAGAGTCAAGCAACAAACGCTGACTTATACCAGGGACTACCAAAAGTAACATTGAAGATACAGCATAGAAGGATGAGGTTAGCTGGACACTGCATCAGACACACCAATGAAACTGCTAACGAGCTAGTGCTCTGGCAACTAATGGAAGGAAGAACCAAGAGAGGAAGGAGAAAGATGACCCGTATCGACAACTTGCTGGAAGATACTGATATGGAATGGGTACAGGAGCTGAGGACCATCATGGAAGATCGAGATGAATGAGGGAAGTGTGTGGAAACAGTCTTGAGGCATCCTAGATAGATATACAATTAATAATCACATTTTAAATATTCCTCGAAAGTTCAGAAAATGTGCAGTTGGCATTTTTCTTCAGGAAATCTAAATGTGATCTTATACAATCATCATATTCTGCTCTCTATGAACGGAAAATGATGATTGAAAATTTCGCTTATTATTTGATTCTTCTATTTCACTGTGTTCTCGAAATGGTAATTCTTGACAAGCTAACATTTCAATACAGTGAGTTAATCATTTCAATATATCATGACTTGTTTATGCAACTTTCCCAGAGATCAATTGCAATATCAATTTGTTGTCAACCAAAGGTTTACAGAGCAATGACAGAATTCACAAGGTTCTGAGATTTCTTGTATTTTGCCAGAGCTGTAAACAAATTGCTCAAATCACAGTAGCCAGTAGTTATCCATGGCTTCTTATGTTGACAAAATAACAGACATGGGGAACAAAACAATTTGTTTCGTATGGGACAGCTTGTCATCCACTCATATTGTTCAAAATAACGATGACATTTCTTGCTACTTACTTTAGTTTTGATTTTCCAATTCAAGATTTGGTTTCTCTCTTCCAAGAAAAATAATCTTTTTCTCTTTGAAGCTTCTTGTTACAAAAGGTCGCGAAAGTCGAGAGGAAGCAGAGTCAATTGACACTGTTGCGATTTTGTGGGTAAATGACATTCTTGAAAAATGCTATTGGATTTTAATTTTGTTTTTTATTTTGATGAATCAACACAAGTCTAGCTAGGAATCTAATAACAAAATTAGAATCTAGTTTACTTATTTATGTAAATTTCTTAAAAATTATTTTAAAAGCATTGGAATTAATAAATGGATAAAAATGTTACCTTTTAACCACAAAATCAAATTCACTAATGAATTCTGGATAGTGGTCACATGATTAAATTCCATGGGGTAATGGTGACTTTTGACCCCTGAATAGGCAGTTAAGAAAATAAGCAGGAACAAGAATTGTATTACTCCCTATGTTTTGACCCTTTTTTTCTCTTTTCACTCCCTAAAAGACAGCAGGCAAGTTGTCTATCTTTTGAATTCTCCAAAGGAATGCAAGTATATTTGCTTTCTTTAGCGGTCCTACAATGCCAATTTTTTTAATTAACAGCTGCTGACCAATTCAATTCCTTCTGTTTACAGAGGCGTTCTCTTGTACACTGAGAAGCAAATGGTTTTCTGCATGCTGTGTCTGTTCGGAGACCAGAAGTCCTAATTCATTCATGCGACCACTTCCCAGGGGGAAATGAAAAAAGAAACAAAAATCCATTGGAAAATTAAGGAAAGTTAAAATTATCAATAATTAATTTTACATGAAACAAAACTTTATTTATCCTAGAAAAGAAGGCATGCAACGCATACATGGACACCACATGTCTGTAGCGGTGACCACTTCCCAGCACCCGCCATCATCACCACACATACCCCTATATGAGCAGTGACACATTAGAGGCACACACTTACTCACCCAGACTTGTCAAAAACTGGCCCCTATTCACACACACGTTCCTTCAGTTGGGAGGTGGGGGCACTGTGACTTTATTATCGACCTTCCTTCTAAACTCTTCTTCCAATCAGTTGCCATGCTTGATTACTAAATCTGCAGGGTTTTTTCTTTCATTCTCTCTTATTCCCCTCTGTTGAAGAGCATAGGTTTGAAACATAAAAGACTTTTTCGTTTTTTTATATTCCCAAGTGTCAAACTTAATACACCTGTCTTCATTTTTTGTTTTTCTATAAATTTCATCTATATACATATGTATATTTGTGTGTGATATTCTATAAGATGTTTCGTAGAATTCGTTTTGACAACGATAAGGTTATTCTTCTCTTTTGCAATTAAGAAACATTTTTTAATTTCGTTTTTTTTGGAGTGATTTACAATTGATATCACATGAGTGTTATAGTTTCCCTCTTGTATGAATATAATATGTGTGTAGTGGAGTGACTCCCTCTTGAGTGTGATTTACCACAAATATCACATTGACATGGTTTCTCTTCATCGGTGCATTTGTGGCTGGTGAAGATATCTCCATCAGAGCAGCATTAATCAGATATCAGAGTGATATAGCCTTTCCATGAGAGATTTACAACAGTGATCCAGTATGAATGTGTTTCGTTGTAGTATTTCAGTGAGAAAATGATTTTCTACAAACACAGTGCAACTTGTTCCTCTTATTTATGAGTAGTGGTGTTACCTTTTTATTTTGAGGATGATTTTTTTTACATGTAAGACATTATGACAATGTAACATTCTTTTTACAACAGCAAAAACCAATCCTTTTATGTTATCTTATTTTGAGTTTAGCTAAGTTCCCAATCTGAGCAAACATTCTTTCCAAATCTATCGAAATATTATGGCAGCTCTCCAGGGTGACTAAGTTTGTGTTTTTTTAAGAACCGATTTTCAGAGAATGATTTACCACAGATATTACAGTGATAGGCATGTTCTCCTGTGTGATTAAGCCTGTGTTTTTTTAAGAAACGATTCTCTGAGAATGATTTACCACAGATGTCACAGTAAAAAGGTTTCTCGCCTGTATGAGTTCGTTTATGAACTTTCAAGTTACTACTTACAGTAAATGTTTTACCACAAATATCACAATGATATGGTGAATCTCCTGTATGAATGTACATATGTCTATTTAAGTTACTAGCTATAGAAAATGATTTACCACAGATATCACAGCGATGTGGTTTCTCTCCTGTGTGAATACGTTTGTGTTGAATTATGTTACTTTCAATAGAAGATGAATAACCACAAATATCACAATGATATGGTTTCTCTCCAGTATGAATGCGTGAGTGTTTTTTTAAGGTACTTTTTACAGAGAATGATTTACCACAGATATCACAGCGATATGGTTTCTCTCCTGTATGACTGCGTAAGTGATTGGTTAAAGCTCTACTTTGAGAGAACGACTTACCGCAGATATCACATTGATGTGGCTTGCCTTTAGCATGAATCTGTTTGTGATCACATAGGACACTTTTATCAGAGAATGACTGACCACAAATGTTACAGTGAAATGGTTTTTCTCCAGTATGGATCAGTTTATGTTTGGTAAAGGAACCCCTGAAGAAGAAAGATTTCCCACACATATCACAGTGATAAGGTTTCCCTCCTGTATGAACATATGCATGCGCATTCAAGGCACTTCTTTCGGAAAAGCCATCACCACAGACATGGCAGCGATAAGGTTTCTCTCCTGTATGAACATAGCCGTGAGCAACTAAAGCACATTTCTGAGAAAATCCATCACCACAAATATCACAGTAATATGGTTTCTTTCCTGTATGAATATACTTATGTGCAGCTAAGAGGTTGTTTTGACAGAATGATTCACCACAAATGTCACAGTGATATGGTTTTTCTCCTGTATGGGTCCGTACATGTTGTGCCAAAGTATACGCTTGAGAGAATAACTTATTACATACATCACATTTGTATGGTTTTTCTCCTGTGTGACTCGTTATGTGTCTAGTTAAGTGAATAATCTGAGAGAATGATATACCACAGATATCACAACGATATGGTTTCTCCCCTGTATGAATACGTTTGTGTTTAGTTAAGGTACTTCCATCGGAGAATGAATTACCACAGATATCACAGTGATATGGCTTCGCTCCTGTATGAACATAGTTGTGTCTAGCTAAATGATGTTTATGAGAAAATGATTTACCACAGATATCACAACTATATGGTTTCTTTTCTCCCGTATGCGTATATTTGTGGGAAGCCAAACTATCTGCACGCGAAAATGATTTACCACAGACATCACAGTGGTGGCATCGGTGATTAGTGAGTGTAAGAGCCTTAGAAAAGGACTTTTTACAGATATTGCAAGTGTATAATTTTTGCACTGTTTTTGCCATGTTTTTACAAAAAGAATCATTCTTTTAACCCATTAATATTCAGATTGCTTTGTCAAATGCAATGCTTATTTATTCAGTTTTGAATTAATCATGCATTATATTGTAGCTTAAAACTTTCAATGGCGTGTGTGTTTATTTTTAGATGATACAGGCTGGATCTAAAGCAGAATATTTTGGGCCAGATATGGCTGGTTTAAACAACCTAAAGGGTTGAGTGTCTCAAATATTGTTTCGATATTTTTTCTCTCACCATAATAAATTAATAGTTTTCAAATTTCTGCTTTTATAGTTCATGGCTAACAAATATTTCTTTTGCTATATTTCCATCATCTGTGATATCTGACACCATCCAAAGATGGTGCAAATTCCTTTGTAAATTTACCCCAAGTTTATAGACAGGTCTAAAGAAATAGTTTACCATCAGTTTACATGAAAAGGGCTTTATGTTTCTTCTGCATAAGGTTTTCCTTGAGTCTTGAGACGATAATAATGATGATGCTTCTGAATTTAAAGATTCTCTTCTGTCAATGTCATCTGATGTTCTGAAACAATAAACAAACAAAATAAGATATATGAGGTGCATTCCAGAAGTTTTGAGATTTTTTTTGAAGGAGAGTCAGTTATAACTCTCTTAGATTATTTGTAATTTCAGTATATCATTACTATCAGTTGTTTGTTTAGCGGATTAGCGTTTTCACTAACTTTGGAAACCATTAGCAGACCAATCAGCTTCCGCTAAATTTCGTTCTGCTAACAAAATTCAGACGTTTGTTCCTGTCTTGAAGAGTCCATCAGGCACACTATTGGCTGAATGTGTGTGTACACGTGAGAAGACGTGATTGGTTGATGCAGCAGCATTGTGTAATTCTGCAGTCTTGAGTTCTGTTCTCTTATGATGTTGTCACATTACAGTGACAGTGGTGTACCTTATTAGCTTATCGAGTTATTGTTATGAGGACATTTTTGTTCAGCTTGAGGATGAAGGGCCAGTTTAGGAATCTGCAGTGGTTGTGGGTGAGGTGGAGAGCAAAAGAGTCTCAGAACACATGGCTCCACCTGGAGGACTAATTTGTCCTTACATCAAGGGATAAGAGGAATGCCAAAATACTGTATTTCCAGTGCATCATGTGCCAGTCCAAGGAGACCACCATCAAGGGACAAGTGGGGAGCCTCTACAACTTGAAGCTACATGTCAAGAAGAAACACCCAGTACATGCCATCCACTTTGAGGAGAGGATTCAGCTCTTCCCGTGGGAAACACAGACAATCTTTTGGTAGCAGTGCCAGTAACCAGTCGTTGCAGCCATGTGCAAAGAAAGCATGCCCGCCTAGCATTGGCAAGGCTTTGACCAAACTGCTGACATGGGCGTCCATCAATCTATGGTGGACAGAAAGATTGTAGACCTGTTTGTCGACAACATGCTACCACTGCATGGAGTGGAGTTCCCCATCTTTGTTGGCTTGATCAAGATGCTGAACCCCAACAAGACATCAATGTCCTACCACACCCTGAACAGGATGATCTTGGCTGGACATAAACAGCTGGAGGAGTATTTTTCAAGGCATTTATACCACACAACCACACCTGCATCCTGTAGGAGAAATTATGATAAACATGTTTATATCATTTGTTACCCACGTATGTTTCACCGTTGTGGTTGTGCAGTGGAACCACACAGCACTGGAAATGCAACTGAAATGCAATTAGGCAGAATTCTGCTTCAAGTACACAGAAACCTTTCGCGAATGTCTGTTCTACACATGGGAATTCAATTATGCAAAACAAAAAGAAATTAAAAAAGATTTTTTTGTGTGATTTAAGGAGGTATTTAGCTGTTATTTTTTAGCACATCTCACAATAACCAAAATACACAACTCCTTTGTTTGTAAGTCTGACGTATTGATGTTTTTCAATATCTTTCTCGTCATAAACACATTGAATAGTCTATTGATGAGATTTAATAAAAAAAAAATTCCGACTGTCCATATTTTGAAATTGATTAAAATTTTCTTTTTATTAGTCGTGTGAATTCCCGTGTGTAGAATACAAATTTGCAAACATTTTCTGAGTGGGTCGTATTTGGCACGTTTTACTGTCGAAGCTGACTAGTTTGCAGAATGCATTTAGGACATGAAGACTGTACGGAAGCTTGCTCTGCAATAGAGGTTGTTAGTTTAAAATTATGATAGAAAGAACAAATATAGGAAAAATTGCGATAAACATGTTTATATCATTTGTTTTGCTTGAAACCTGCACTGGATGTTCCGAGTGCATTTGGAGGCCACGACAGAGCATCAAGGGTGTTTTTTGTGGCATTAAGTGATGCAGTAAAGTATTCGGCACTATCATGCTATTAGCTGTCAGAAGTGAAAGTGCTCACTGCTAGTGAAGTATCTGTCTGTCTGCCTGCATGCCTGTTGCTGGCCTGTCGATTCTTTGGCTACTGACAGCTAATACCATGACTGGCCGGAGCGAGCTATATGTCTGTCTCTCTCTCTCTCTTATCTATCTATCTATTACTCGAAAGTTCGCGCGTCCTATTATTTTTAAACTTCAAACTTCATTTGTTTTCTATTTTGATAAATTCTCTCTGTTGAAAATTATATTTTTTATATTTTAGATAATTTGCAATTTCAGGAAATATGTTTTTATATTAAATTTGTGTTTTCTACTCACGACTAGCTAGCGCGGACGCGCGAACTTTCGAGTAATAGATAGATAGAGAGAGAGACAGACAGACAGACAGATAGCTCGCTCCGGCCAGTCATGGTATTAGCTGTCAGTAGCCAAAGAATCGACAGGCCAGCAACAGGCATGCAGACAGACAGACAGATACTTCACTAGCAGTGAGCACTTTCACTTCTGACAGCTAATAGCATGACAGTGCCAAGTATTTCCTGGCTTGTCGTTGTCGTTAATCACTCGGAACATCCAGGGTTGGGGTTCACACCAAACACAGGAAGATAATGATATAAACATGTGTTTATAGTGATTTTTTTTTATACACAAATGTGTGTGTCTGAAGGTGCATGGCCTAGTGGTTAGGGTGTTGCACTCACGATCGCTAGATCGTGGGTTCAATCCCTGTGGCGTTGCCATCACTTCGAGATCAGATGTGTGGTAACGGGTAAGGTCGATCCGATGAAGTGAGTGAGCTAATTAATGGACAGCACAATACATTTGATTACTGCAAACAAATCATTTGTGCAAAAACTGTTGGTGTGTTTATGTCGAGAGATTCCACCACACACACACACACAAACAAACATACACACACACAAACATACAGACACACACACACACACCAAAGATCGTCAATTTTCCGCTGCAAAATCGTAAGGTAAACCATCTGAAATGTTTTTTTTTTTTTCATAAATAAAACGTGTATTTTCAAGTTATGGGGGGGAAACAAAAGTTTAATTACGCCTATGTATTATACTAGAAGGATCTGCTGTAATTAAAAGGACCATTCTCCCCTTTCTGGAGAAAAGGGTCAAAGGGAGATGTCGCTTTCACAACAGAAGCAGTAAAGATAAGGAAAAAATAGAAAATAAATAGTATGAAACCGTGGATAAACAGGATTACTTTACCATGACATACAAACTGGACAATTTCGGCGATGAACGGGATAAGGATGAAAGGAATTCTTTTGAAAATAATCTTCGGAGCCTCAAAGAAGCCATGTCCGTTTGCGCATGCGTATTGAGGAAATGCTTTCCATCTACAAAAAGCTAGACATTAGAGATACAATTACACTTTAGCGCCCCACCAATTTTCTTTCTTCATAATTTGAATATTTTTCTTTTTTCTTTTACTTGTTTTCGTCATTAAAACTGCGACCATGCTGGGACACACTGACCTGAAGGGTTTAATCGAATAAACCGACCCCAGTCTGGTGCTTATTATATTAGATTTTTGTTGCTGAAACGCTAGGTTACAAAGACATAAACGCAGGCGTGGCTGTGTGGTAAGCAACTTGCTTCCCAACCACGTGGTTTTGGGTTCAGTCCCACTGCATGGTACCTTGGGCAAATGTCTTCTACTATGGTCTTGAGCCTTGTTAGTCTATTCAGTAGACGGAAACTGAAAGACTGTCATGTGTGTGTGTGTGTGTATATATATATATATATATATATATATATTTGCTTATTTTTGGTAGTTTTTTTTACTTATTTAGTCCCTCGATAGCGTGAGGCATTGATACACAGTTAATGCCCTTTATATATAA
>NC_069007.1:31133-62338 GCF_001194135.2 Octopus bimaculoides
TATATATATATATATGAGAGAGGGAAATTTCTATTCATCCATTCGTAGTCAAAAGGTTCTTCCTGAGCTATAAGAACAATAATAATTACAGACTGGAAGAGAAATGCTACTCTGAGATTGCAGAAAGCTATTAATATGGCAACATATGAAATCAACTGTGCTACTTTTGTAGCAACAGAGGTCCTTGGTCATCTGTCCTAGGTTGTCCACCTCTAAAATATGTGCCAAATGGTTTTTATAGGGGACCAGAAGCCATATTCTAGAATGTTACAATAAAATTCTGTTCACACCATCTCTTCATGCCTATTTGCTTTGCTAATAGACTGATCACGTGAAACTACGGTGGTTAGCTTGTGATGTTTACCTGTATGTCCAGGGATCCAGTTTTAAGCCACTGCTACAGGATTGTAAGATCAGTTTCCTGGATTCTGTAGTGTAGATATTCCTCCTAAACAGGACCCCGATCTGTCACAGGATTACTCAGTTTTGTCAGCTGAGTGGACTGCAACAATACGAAATGAAGTGTTTTACTGAAGAACACAGTATATCACCTGTTCTAGGAATTGAAACTGCATTCTTATGATCATGAGTGCAATATCTTAACCACTAAGCTATGCACCCCCACATCTGTCTACAGTAATCATTGTTTAATTCACCCTCTTGTCATTTGGAAAAATTTGACCATGTTGCGGCACTACCTTTCAGGGTTTAGTCACAAATCAACCCAGTTGATTTTAAATTCTGGTTCTTATTCTGTCAGTCTCTTTAGCTGGACTGCTAAGTTATGGGGATGTGAACTGGTGCTATGAAATAAGCATCCAGTACACTGTAAAGTGATTGGCATTTAGAAGGGCATCTACCTGTAGAAGCCATACCAAAACAGACAAAGGAGCTCAGTGCTGAATTCTGGCTTGTTATTTCATATCAAATTAAGTTATGCCAGCATGGAAGAAGAAAGTTAAATTAGAATGATGTTGATGATGATGAAATGTGGAAATTTCTTATCATCACAGACATGTGAAACCCATACCAGCATGCAAAAATGAAGATTAAAACATTGATGGTGATGATTCACAAATTGAATCATCTTCATCATCATTTATTACCAACTTTCATGCTGCTATGAGTTGTATGGTTTGACTGGAGCTGTGAGCTGATCATGTTTTATATTTGTATTGAGTTCAACATTATACTGACTCTCAGAAATTAGCAATTAGCTTAAACATCAAATCATGAAGGACTCATCATCATCATGTCCACTTTTCCATACCTGCATGGATCAGATGAAATTTGTCAAGGTAGAATTTCTGTGACTGGATACTTTTCCTGTCGTTAAATACTCACCTGTTTCCAGACAAGATATTTCCTTTTGGCCAGACATGTTTACACAAAAGATTGAAAGAACACTGCTTGTTTTTTGTTTTTTTATTGTGTGATGGTTGTAAATGAGTGTCACTCACTATCTTATAAGCAAAAGCAGACACAAACACACACATATGTATGTATGTGTGTGTGTGTATACACGCATATATGTATACAGACAGATATACATACATACACGCATACATACATACATACACACACACCTGTCCACTTAGACAGGAAAGTGTTGCTGTTTACTTCTCTCTACCACATTCTACTCTGGGTTCACCCATTTCATTGATGTTGCTGATAATTTATTGGGTTGTCCGGAAAGTTCTTGCCGATTTTTAAAGGAAAGAAAAAGGTCAATAAATACTTGCCATTACATTTTTAATCAACCAAATATGAACCATTTCGTTGCACAATGCGTCTCCATCTTTCCTTTGACTTGAAAATACCCTCCTCCCAGGATTGAAGTGGTTTCATGGCAAAGAATTCATCAAGGTATCTTTATACGTCATCCAAGGAATTGAAATTTTTTACCATTTAAGACTATTCTGCATAGACCTGAATAAGTGGAAATCCGAAGGAGCAATATCTGGTGAATATGGAAGGTGGGGTAACACATCCCAGCCAAGCTGCAGCAATTTTTGTCCGGTTCCCAAAGAAACATGAGGTTTTGCATTATCATGCTGGAAAACAACACCCTTCCTGTTGGCCAATTCTGGAAGTTTTTCTTGAATTGCTGCTTTTAACCTCGGCACAATTTGAAATCAGAACGTAGCAGCAGACGAAATACCTATTTCTTTACTGCCCACAAGGGGCTACACACAGAGGGGACAAACAAGGACAGACAAACGGATTAAGTCGATTATATCGACCCCAGTGCGTAACTGGTACTTAATTTATCGACCCCGAAAGGATGAAAGGCAAAGTCGACCTCGGCGGAATTTGAAGTCAGAACGCAATGGCAGACGAACTACCGCTAAGCATGTCGCCCGGCGTGCTAACGTCTCTGTTCGTCGCCTTTACAAGAGAGAAAATTACCAGAGAACTTTCTAATTCTTCCAAATCTTTCTGTTAAAAATTGTAATGTGTTGTTAATCGCACATTGAATGCCGATTCAAATCGAAAGAATATCGTTTACTCGTTTCCTTTTGTCATTGAGCATTGAGGTGGTTGTGAGGTGTGCTAAAAATAACAGCCAAATAAGATTGTTTTGAATAAATCTTTTAAATTAAAATAAATATTTATTTACATGTGACATAACACATGTTGTTTACAAATATTTACAACACGTGCTTTTTTTTAGGATGTTGACGACAAAATGTGCAGACGTGCACAAAATAACAGCTTCCAAATCCTGTTTTACAACCGTGTGAAAGTGATCAGACTTTAAACCACTAAAACATTTAAAAAACATTTTCTGGGAAAAAATGAAATAAGTCCAACAATTCAGTTTGGGCAAGTGTATTATTGTACCAAATTTGAAAATTTTCGGTACACTTTCATCCTATTTATAAGATGTTAATTAAAAACTAGTTTGACAACAGTATAGTACGTTCATAATTTTAATCCTTTAAAATCAACAGGAAAAATAAAAGGAAAATAATTTCGTAAAATAGTTAAAAAATTATAATAATAAAGGATTTCTTTCTCAAATAATTTCTCTACAGAAATGAGCAAATTCACTGCAGGTTAAGGGTCCTTTAAACCCTAAAGTTTTGTAAGTTGCAGCCGAAATGATTTCCTAGAATGAGGTTGAAAGTAGAGTTAACTCCCCTTGTCCGTTAATTGTGAAATCTTCGCCGAATTCTGTTGATTTCCTGCTTTTTGTTTCTTTGCACGTTTCTATTATTTGATCTGTTACACTTTACAACTGATATAAGAAAACCCACTGAAATATATTACATGATTGGTAATTAGTTGTGTAAAGAAATAGACACAGCATTCTTTATTATGTTCACCTGAAAACTATAATTCAACGTTTGGACCACTTGAACATAATTGTCACATCTTTCTAATTAGCTTTCTCTACATTAAGATGTAAGTATCATATTTATATAAACATTTATATTGTATACGCGTTATTTTACGTAATTCCGTTTGTTTCGATTTACTAGAATTTCAAATAGACAAACTTCTCTAGAAGATAAAATATTCATCTGTAATAATAAAAATAAACAATTCGTATATTTATATGTACCGGTGGGAGTGTGTCGGATCTGATTTTAAACATATAAGAATACAAATAGTAAAATATAACAGAAATGAAGTGAATATTCGAAACTGAAAATATACCCAGGTTCTGTAATATACGTTGCGACATGGAAAAAAAGAAGCATGTAACAATAATAATCCTTTGTATTAAAGGCACAAAGCCTGACATTTTGGGGGGAGCTTGCTTGGTCGATAACATCGATAGCAGTACTTGAGCATTTTATTTTATCGACTCCAAAAACATGAAAGCACATAAAGACAGAGACGAAATGCCGCTAAGTTAGAATAATAATGATAATGCCAGCGACTGCGGGACGAGATAGGAAAGTAATGGTGATACTGGTGGTGACTGGAGCCTTAATAGCAGTTTTCAAGAGCCTTGAGAAATATATTAAGAATATTGCAACTGCTGTAAGGCTCGAAGTGATCCAGAAGACTGCATCGTTGGGTACAGCTCGCATTCTAAGAAGAGTGTTGTCTCTGAGTTACGGGAGAAGAAGGCTCTGCTTTAAATCTTTGGTGATTTGTTATTTCCTGTTTTCAAGTAAAAAACAACCGCAAACAGAACAGCGAGAATCAAAACAATAATAATGATAATCTAGCACAAATGTATATCTGTTGCATTATATGATATATTTGAGCTTAACGATGTGCTAATAATTGACCTCTTAGATTATGTCGATATTATAATATCTACATAATTTAAGAGGTCAATTATGATGGTTAGTCTTCTGGGTAAATTTTGATACTTTCACCCGCACGAGTTTCACTAAGGAATCAAGTAGCCTGACCTGATATGCCGGAAACCCCTTATTTTTGTTCAGTAAAAAAAGGGGTTGGTGGGTGGGGGGGAGGAACCGGACTTTCTCCTATCCCGGAATCATTGGAATTTTTTTTTTCCTTTGAATGAATTACGGTGACCTAATATGCCACAAAAACTTTTTTTTTTGGTCCGGAAAAGGGGGTGAGACGGGGTGGAATCCTCGGAAATTTCAACCCCCACACCTGTACAATTTTCACCAAGAAAAACAAGATGATTTTTTGCATGGAATCAAGTAGCCTGGGTTCATGGGTGGAAGGCCATGGTTGGGAGACTGGTGGTTGTATCATGGTGGGGTGTGCAGATACGATAGGATGTACTTCCTTTCATATAGGCAAGGATTAAACACTTCGCTTCTGCTATTCAGGTAAATATCCGGGTGCTGGGTACCCTTTAAAATCGCTCTCTTCTCAGCCAGGCACAACCTGCACTTCCTGCTGTTATTGAAGTGCAGTTTACGTTTCTCCAGTATCTTCCACTTTATGGTCACCATTTTTTTCACAGCAACCACAAACTGGATATGTCCATTCACCTCTGAATAGAAAGCACTTGTCAAATTCCTTTCCATATCAACTAACTCTGATAAGTGTATGGTTATATAATTGGATTGTTTCTACAAAGTTACAAGCAAATATTGTGGCCACCCCTCTTGAACCTGAATAATTCAAAATAACGTGAACGAATAAGCATTATATTTGACAGATTAATATGAACCCTAGGCTTTGCACAGTTAGGACTACATGTGGGACATCATTCCATAAAATTTGTTTATGGGGAGAAAACTATTGAAAAATATCAAAAGATGTGTGAGTGAGAAAGAAATGTGGAGGGAGGTTTTGGGATGTGCTAAAAACAACAGCCAGATCTCCCTTAAATCACACATTTTCCTCTGAAACTATTAATTTTTTTTTCTTTAAACTGAAAATGTTTTTCTCATGGGTGTTAAGGGCATAGAGAAAAAAATAATGACCAAAATTCTTTAAGATTGGGTTGGTGAGTAGGTGGTAGGAGTGAAAAAAATTTTTTTAAATGTGTGTCTTTTTTTTTTTGTGAAAAGATGTCTCCGATCATCCTGAAGACTTTGGTAAAAAAAAAAAAACATTGGGAAAAATTCCAACTTATGTTGGCCATTTGATTCAAATATCCATTTTCAGAAAACCCCCGTCCCCTTCCAAAAATTTTGCCTACAAATTTCTTTGTAATCGTAATCTACACTGTTTGAAAGGTGTTTGTATAAAATCTCATTAAAAAATACTTACATCTATATACTCTGTGTGTGTGTGTGTGCGTGTGTGTGTGTATATCAATCTTGAGATTGCATAATTTTAGTTGTTCAGGAGAAGGTTTATACTTTACAAATCTATTAAAAGTTGAAAGATAAATCTTCACAGTTGAATCTCTTTTTCTCAACTCTCCTCTCTTATTCTGTTTCTCTTTTATTTCAGAACGTCAGATGACATTCACAGAGGAGAATTCTTAACATTACATTCATCATAACTATTATCTTTTAATGATGAAGGCAAGATGTTAAGCTGAACAAATATAATCCTGTTCATATAAATCCCTGGTGGATTACAATGAATTATTTCTTCTGAGTGAGATTGAAAAAGAAATATCTCTGTTTCAGTGTGTGGAACGTGTAAGAGATGATTTAGTTTTTAATTAAATTTCAACAAATTTACAAAAGAATTTTCACCATCTTCAGATATCAAGAAAAACGACAGTGGAAACATATTTCTAATGATAAAACTATGGATACAAAAATCCAGAAAATATCTATATATAGTGATGAGAGAAGAAGAGTTCTACTGAAATGAATTGAGAATTCATTTTTCTTTCCTGAAGAGATGTCAAAAGTGAAAGGAATATTATTGTATGAATGTGACATCTGTCAAAAACCATTCTCTCAAAAATGCAACCTTACCACTCACAAATATATTCACACAGGAGAAAAACGACACCACTGTGATGTCTGTGGTAAATCGTTTTCTCAAAATACTCACTTAACTAGACACAAACGTATTCACACAGGAGAGAAGCCATATCACTGTGACGTCTGTGGTAGGTCATTTGCTGAAGGAAGCAACTTGGCTAAACATAAGTACGTTCATACAGGAGAGAAATCACATCATTGTGATGTTTGTGGTAAAACCTTCTCTCAGGCAGGTGCCTTAACTACACACAAACGTATTCATACAGGAGACAAACCCTATAATTGTGAAGTCTGTGGTAAATCATTCTCTCGAAATAATACCTTGACTATACACAAATACATTCATACAGGACAGAAACCATATAAATGTGACATCTGTGGTAAATCATTCTCTCAAAGTGATACCTTAAATAAGCACAAATATATTCATACAGGTGAGAAACCATATCATTGTAAAATCTGTGGTGAATCATTCTCTCAATATAATCTCTTAAATAGACACAAAAGCATTCATACTGGACAGAAACCATATGACTGTGATATTTGTGGTAAATCATTCCCTGAAGGAAGTAGCTTAGCTAAACACGTACTCATTCATACAGGAGAGAAACAATATCACTGCGATATCTGTGGGCAATCCTTTTCACAAAAACCTCACTTAACCAACCACAAGCGCATTCATACAGGAGAGAAACCATATTGCTGTGATATCTGTGGCAAATCATTCTCTCATACAGGTAGCTTAACTACACACAAATACACACACACGGGAGAGAAACCATATCGTTGTGATGTCTGTGGTAAGTCATTCTCTCAGAAAAGTAATCTCTCCACACACAAGTATATTCATACTGGAGAGAAGCCATATCACTGTGATATCTGTGGTAAATCGTTCTCTGGAGGAAGTACCTTAACAAACCACAAACGTAGTCATACAGGTGACAAACCATTTCATTGTGATATCTGTGGGAAATCATTCTCTAAAAATGACACTTTGACTAAACATATCCGCATTCACACAGGAGAGAAACCATATCAATGTGACGTCTGTGGGAAATCATTCTCCAAAAATAGTCATTTAACTAGACACAAACATACTCATACAAGAGAGAAACCATATCGCTCTGATATCTATGATAAATTATTCTCCAAAGAAGATCACTTAACCTGTCACAAACACATTCAAACTGAAGACAGACCATATCACTGTGGTATTTGTGGTAAATCATTCTCTGAACAAAGCAGCTTAACCAGGCACAAACGTATTTTTAGCAATAATAAATGCTGGACACCAATGTTTAACAAAACAAGTTTGGACGAAGGAAATTAACCTGAATGCATGTGGATAAGGAAAGGAATAATCCTTTTCTACTATAGGCACAAGTCAGTGGGGCATTAAACTGTAGTTATGCCTTTTTTCAATACTAGTTAACATTAACGGGGGCAGGGGGGGGGGGTAGTCGTCTACATTGACCACTACTGAGCTAGCGCTTATTTTGTCAACCCTGAAAGGATGAAAGTCAAAGTAGACCTTGGCAGAATTTGAACTTAGACTGTGAAGATGAACAAAACACTGTTAAGGATTTCGCCTGACATGCTTACGATTCTGCCAGCTCGCTGCCTTAATAATCCTTTTCTACTATAGACGCAAGGCCTGAAATTTTGGAGGAAGGGGATAGTCAATTACATTGACCCCAATACTTAACTGGTACTTATTTTAGAATGTAATCAGATTGGAGCCTGGTGTAGCCACCTGGTTCACCAGTCCTCAGTCAAATCGTCCAACCCATGCTAGCATGGAAAGCGGACGTTAAACGATGATGATGATGATGAGGATGAAGCCGGATGAAATACTGCCATCTCAATGACAGGAATAATGGTTCATGCCAGGGTGGCTGTGTGGTAAGAAGTTTGCTTCCCAACCACATGCTTTCAGGTTTGGTTCCAATGTGTGTCTTCTATCGCCCCAGGCAAACCAAAACCTTTTGAGTGGGTTTTTTTTCAATAATAACCGAAAGAAACTCTTTTATATATATATATATATATATATATATATATCTCATCATCAACTTTCACACACACATGTATATATATATATTATATGAATTTATGTATGTATCTGTATATATATATATTTGTAGTGTATGTGTCTTTCTGTTGATTTTTGACCACCACCACTGCTTGACAACTGATGTTAGTTTATTTACATCCCCATAACAGCAATTAGGCATAAGACCCTGATGAAATAAATACAAGGCTTTAAAAAATAAGTACCAAGATTGATTTATTCGACTACACCTTTCAAAGTGGTGCTCCAGCACAGTCATAGTCCAGTGACAGAAGCAATTAAGAGCTAAACGATAAACTTATCCAATTAAAAAAAAACATAGACAAATAGGCACAGGGGTAGCTGTGTGGTAAATTGTAAGAGGCAAATGCCTTAATTTATGGCTTTCTATGTACGAGGTTCATAGCCTCAATGTGAAAATTTAATTTTAAAAGAACAGTTATAGAGAAGCAAGATCCGGCAGGCGGCTTTTGCCTTCTCCATCATATTTACCATCCATTTCATCTCATTAATGTGTTCGTCCAGCCCGCAGCTACTCTGTGTACTGCCTTTATGGCAAATCAAATGAAATAAAGTAGCTTGCTTTCCAACCATATGCTTCTGGGTTCAGTCCCACTGTGTGGCACCTTGGGCAAGTGTCTTCCACTATAGCCTCGGGCTGACAAAAGCCTTGTGAGTGGATTTGGTAGACGGAAACTGTAAGAAGCTCGTCGAATATGTATATGTTTGTTCCCCCCCCCACCATCACTTGACGACTGATGCTGGTTTGTTTACATCCCCGTAACTTACGTAAGACACCTTCCTCTATTATTCTTTTAGCTTCTCATCAACTGACACCAAACCATCAATACTCCCTACCCCCAGTTAAGTGAGGTTTTCTTTTGTTGGTGCTACAAAGAAAGTACCCTCTACAGTCTGTTAAATGGTTGGCATCGAGCTGTAGAAACCCTGCCAAAACAAAGCTTGGAACAGCTCCCCAGCTTCCTAGCATGGAGAACAGATGTTGATGGATCTACTTAACAGATCCTCCTGTATTTTCTTTTACCAAACACCAGGAACTTTTCAACACATCCTCATGTGTATGTATGTATTTATTCGCCATGTTGGATCACTTACTCTACGTTTTTTTCATTCTCTCTCTATTCCCTCTTATTCCTTTCTGTTGAAGAGCTTAGGCTCAAATTGCAAAAGACTTTTTCCATTTTTCCCGAGCATCAAACTAATACATTTGCTTGTTGTTCCTACACCTGTCTTCATCTTTTGTTTTCTATAAATTTGAACTATATGTGTGTGTGTGTGTGTATGTGTATATATATATATATATATATATATATATATATATGGCTGTTTATATTAATTTTTAGTAGATGCATTAGCATTTCACTAATACATCCATAAATCTTTATGGTATATATATATATATATATATATATGCTGGCTGTGTACATGTGTATATATATATGGGCATGCATACATGTATGTTCGGATATGTACATATATGTGCATAAAGGTATATATATATATGTAGAGATGTGGATATGCATGTATACACATGAATGTATATGCATATGTATGTATATGCACATCTACTCACCTGTGTGTGTATCCATAAAAATATATGCAGGTGTATGTGTGCTTAACATATGTATGTGTATCACAGTTAAGAAGTGATTGAGGTGAAAGATGGAGAATGAGAAATAGTGAACATGTTTTATTGTTGCATGTTGTTTCTAACATGTATTCTTAGATTTGTTCAGTTTGTAGAAAAAAAAAACAGAAAAAAAACACCAAAACTATGAGAGTTCTAATTCTGGCAGATTGGGTATTGTTTCGATTGTAAATGTTGATGTGTGTGTCTGATCAGGGATGGTGGTAACAAGATGTGATAACAACAGGACACAAAGAAAGGGTTGATCAATGTTTAATAATAATAATCTTTCTCTCAATTTGTTTCCTACACAAATGACACTTGTGAAGTCTTTCTCCACATTCTTTACAAGCGGTATGGCCACATTCAAAGACCATGTTCCAACGCCGCTCCATACAAATTGTACATGTACATGTGGTTTGGTCGTCAACTTGGGATCCCTCTGAAATGATAAACACACAGTTGTTGGTGTTGTTTACGAAGAAAACTATGAATCGGATAATTTATCAGGAAATTACAAGCAAGAAATATCGTAGGATTATGAAAGGGCCAGCATCAAAGATGGAAGTTAAAAGATGATGATCTATAGTTGGATGCCCTTCCCATCATCAAAACTCACCCCTGCTCAAGCAAGTTTTATCACAGAAAATCAAGATGTTTAGGAAGGAGCAGTAGGAATGGTTAAATGCAGTGAAGTGGACAGAGATAAATGAGATGGGATGTAGTCAGCAGGTTTGAGAGAAACCAAGCTGCAATTCCTGTTATATGAGTAAGAGTTGATCTCAAACCTAATATAAATGGAGAGACATTATCGAATGACAATAGTAACCCCAACCTATAAACTTCTACTGCTACTACACATCATGTTCATTATCAATGCCACCTTCCGCACTCCTCTTGATCTTCATTGAGTCATTGTATATTTTAGGCCCAACATCTTGGATTTTGTCTAGTTTCCATTTGTTATTGGTACTTTTTCCCCAACAGATGTCCATCAATGGTCTGTTAGGTAAAAAAAAAAAAAAGAAAATAGCAACCATATCTGCTCCAGATCACACTTATTGCCTGAAAAATTGAAGGCTACATTGGGAAGACTACAATTGAAAAGACTCTGACGATAGAAATTTTAATTCAGGGATAAACCAGGGTAAACAACAGACGTTAACTGATAAGTTAATCCTGTGAGAAATAACAAGGAATCGTTCAGCTGGTAATCCTTAAATATTTTGGTTTCTGTCGCAGAAAAGCAGCTGAGAGGTGAAGCTTCCTCATCCTATTCCTTAGACTGTACTCTGGTATAAGTACCTGCATGTTCAATAGAACGAAACTGAAGAATTGTAAAGCTGTCATCGAGAAAAACAGCAAAATACTCGCAGCAAAGTACGTATGCATATGTACATAATATATGTATGAAAGTTTGCAATCAGTTGCACTCGATTTTGATCTTTTGAGAGGTTAACATGTGTGATAGAAAAAGTGCCGTCAAACATACTTAAAGTTCTACTTTTCCAGCACATGTCGTTAAAACCTCTTTTCCATTGTGTGCAGGTGCATCGAGATGGAAGTGAAAAGAACCGAGATCTCTGTGGGCCACAACAAATCCAACATCACCAAGCAAATCAATGTTAGCTGGATGACTGTCCACAGGGTCACAGAGGGGCTCAAGAAAGAGAAAGATCTCAAAGTTCCACCTCAAGTTGTTAACCATTTGGCTGTGATAAAGGCCTTCAGAAGTGATCTGAAGCTGAAAATGACTGCGCTCATGAAAAACAACAACTTGGTGACCAGTGTCCAAGAGCTTAAGGTACATGGAAAGGCCTCTGCTCAATGACCATATGCAAGACCAACGTCAGGAGCGCTGTTGTCACCTTCTCAATGACTTGAAGTGTCTTTCTGATGAAAAAAACTTTCATGGTTGATCCGGTTGTCAACAAGCAGAACAACCACATGGTCAGCTTTGACCAGGATGTTTCTGAGATCCGCTAAGTGCCCACAGCCAAGCACCTGCCCTCCGTAATGATGCTCAGCATTGTGGCTTTGAATGGTGAGAAGATGCTGCCTTATGGCTTGCAGCTGACTACAGGGACATCTTGGCCACAAAAGTCCTGCCCTGGGTGTGAAAGACCATGAAGTAGGTGGACAAAGTCTTTCAGCAGGATGGTGCCCCTGCCCACATGGCCAAGGCCATGCAAAAGTAACTGGGGTTGAACATGAACTTCTGGTCAAAGAACTGTAGGCTATCGCAGTTGCCTGACCTCAGTTGCCTGACCTCGCAGTTGCCTGACCTCAGCCCCCTTCACTACAATGTGCGGGTGCATGTCGAGGGCAAGGGCTGCCACAGCAATGTCAAATGAGCCGAGGTCCTCCGCCAACCGCGTGTGAGTCAGCGGCCTTCAGGTCTCACCTGGAGCAAGTGTGGATAGCCACATTGATAAGTTATTAATATTTAAACTTATCTTTTTATGTTAAAACAATAAAAACATGTTTAACTGCATCAAAACCATCATTGTGTCCTTTGTCGAGAGCATTGTAATAAGGGTAACAAGACTTTTGCAAAGCCGTGTGTGCATACATGTATATGTTGAGTGCTCTAACATACAATTATATGCCTTAGATATTCTAATGTATCTCATTGTTTCTTCTGTAAACTCAGAAATAATGATCAACATTTCAGTATTTTAGACTTGCTGCAGAATATTTCTGAATTCTTAGTCCACTCTTGTTCATCATAGTTCTCCAGGCCATAACAAAGGAATTCAAAACTGGATGCCCATGCGAATTACTATCCAATGATGACTTTGCTCTTATTATAAAATCAGTAGCAAAATTGGAGAAGAAATTTCAGGTATGGAAGCAAAACCTGGAATCAAAGGGCCTTAAAGTTAACTTAGCAAAGACCAAAGTTGTTGTTAGCAAGAAAGCAGAGGCCCTGATCAATCTGTAAGAAAGGAATGGGAAGTAATTCCATTCACTGTGCCAAACATAAGCTATGGACACATAAGAGGTGCAGTGGAATCATAGGTAGATAAAAGATCAGGTGTGTGGCAAATGTGCAGGAACAATAAGCACTAACAGCACATGGGATGTAGACTCTCTCAAGGTAGGAGACAATTTTTGTTACCAAGGTGACCAAATTGGCAATGGGGTGGGGGATGCTCTGAAAGTATCGTTTCTGGAATACGAATTGGACGGAGAAAGTTCAGAGAGCTGCTACCTCTGTTGGCAACAAAAAGACTCTGATTTTGTTGAATTTACCTGTGTTAGCCTGTAATTAGATTCACTTTGTGACAAATGTTATGCAATGGATTTGCTTAAAAACCTTTTAAATTATGTTCCTAAAATCTCATTATGTTGATAAATAAAAAAATTAGTTGTGCTGTTACACCAGTGTAAATTCACGATTATGTTAGAATTTAATTGAAACACTTTAACGAACGGTTTAATGGATCTTTCATTTGCTGTAATTAGTGTTGCAGTTATTCAATCAGCTGAACTATCAAATCATATTGGCTGAGTATTCCACAGGCACTTTTAACCTTAATACCATGAAGAATCACAATGATGCAGCTGTGAGAATAACAACCCTTTTGAATTGCTGTTCATCTGATGGGATTCTACACAGTTTCCCTTGTACAAAGCTGTAGTTATCCATGCCTATTTTGACTGATTATCAACATTTTCAGAAACCTAGAACAACTGATTTAACAGTCAGACTCTCTGCTGTAGAGATTTTCTCATTGAATCTCCTGCACTACCAAAGCATGTGCTGTGGTCTTCAATCATCAGCTTCCCATGATACCTCGAAGAGCTCACAAGGAACTATAAAAAGTCAATGTTTACTAATAGAACCTGAGAAATTTATTGAGATTTCAGTTAGTCATCCTTTTCCAGTATCATTCATTAGTCATGTTTAATGGATGTAGTGATAGATTTACAATCACAGAGAAAAGACACCTGGGTCTACACAACAACATGAAGTAAATTATTCCACACTACAAATTCAATGAGACAAACAGACATGTCATTAAATAATATCCTTACCAAATCCACTCTTGCTAGTTACAGGTTGTCGACACTGGGGGCATGTTTTACGCTTAATTTTGGAACAACATTCTTCACATATCACAGTATGTTCACAAGGATAGAATGTTACAGTGGCCTCTTTATCTTCACATAACAGACATGGTAATCTATGGAACAAAATATAAACACATCTCTTCAATAGAATCAATTTATAACAAATATTACATTGTGTACATGTTTAGAATACAGAATATTATGAAACACTACAATGACCAGCAAAGAGTACATCACAGACTTTTCTGTAAACAATTCCATACATGCTGATGTGTGTATATATATGTATACATACGTTGACAAATATGTGTGTTGACTTTGACACACCACAAGATTCGTTTACACACAGTGAACTCCATATATTCCAGGAATATGTTTCACTTCTGGTATAAACCACATTTCTTCTGAACAAATGGATGTAAACAAGTTTGTATATACACATTTTATAATATATGTATCTATAAAACGCTTTATTCTATCCAATCTATTTAACAAGTGCTCTCTACTTAGACATTTGGCTTTAAGTTGTATGGCCAGACACAGTTGCCATGGCTTCATGTATGGGTGAACAAGGTTACAAAACAGATCACAGTTTTAAATGGAACAATGGTCCTAAAATCATGTACAAAACCTGAGAACTCATTTCGAAATTGATGAACTGAATGCAGTAAATGTTGTTTCCATTAACCTTTAATGTACCAGTAACCTCCTGATGATCCCCAATTAACGAAAGGGACATTAGTTCTATGATTGATGGACTGTGAGAAATGATCCAATGGCCATTTCTGGTCCTTTTCTTTCTGCGTGGAATGTTGTGCTTTAGTTTCCTTTTATGAAAACTGTCAAATTTCACCCAGAAAGCCTGCTGTATACATATTATTTGGATAATTTGTTTCCAGGTAGATTTGTTCTGTGAAGACATAAGGCAATGTTCCTCCAGTATTTACAGAAATAAATATCCATTGTTTAGTGTCTGTTTGTAAAGCTTACGTGATAATCACTGATTGGGACAGAGAAGAGCGAGAAAAAGTGTTGATAAATAAATTCCTCTTACTTCTAAGTAACAATTTAAAAAATGTGTTCATTCACGTCATTATTTAGAACTACCTTTTTTTGGTGGTTACACATCTTTAAAATAGGGAATCAAGAGAGGTATTCTAGGGGTAGACATCATCATCATCGTCATCGTTTAATGTCCGCTTTCCATGCTAGCATGGGTTGGACGATTTGACTGAGGACCGGTGAAACCAGATGGCTACACCAGGCTCCAATCTGATTTGGCAGAGTTTCTACAGCTGGATGCCCTTCCTAACGCCAACCACTCAGAGTGTAGTGGGTGCTTTTACGTGTCACCCGCACGAGGGCCAGTCAGGCGGTACTGGCAACAGCCACGCTCAAAATGGTGTATTTTATGTGCCACCCGCAAAAGAGCCAGTCCAGAGGCACTGGCAACGATCTCGCTCGAAAATCCTATGAAGGCGGTACTGAGTGAGATATAAATGTCAACACAACCGATTATGAGACTGTATTCAAAATAGTGTTCTTTGTTTGATCACCTAACAACTGTATTTTCTGTTTATTGCTTTTCTTGCTATTGCTGTGTGTGTCTTTGGCCAAAACACTAACGACACTATAATGTATTGGCAGAATTAAAACATAACGAACATATAAACACGATTATATACAGAATGGAAATTAGACTGGATTATCTTGTCATTGCCAGTGAATACTTACTGCTGTGGTGGGAAAAATGCTTTTATTTGCTCCTTTAAATGCAAACTCTTAATGAGATCCAGTGGGGTCACATTCTCACTGTTTTTATGGTAAAAGTTGGCTCCCTGATAAGCAAGATAGCTAGCAACTACTGTAGCAGAGAGCCTGTCTTTCTTACTCAAAGAGAGCTTCAAGCAGAACTACAAATGGTGAAATATAAAATGATGAATTCAATATTACAAAAATATACATTGTAGTAGCTCCAAATTACAAAACAATTCTACTAAATCTAAATATAGTTTTTGCTGTGTATATCCACTGATTAAACTGGTTATGCAGTATTGAGTTCCTACCTCTAGTTGAGGCCATTTTCCATTTATTTTTATTTTCAACATTAAGATAACATTTTAAATATTTGTCATTATATTAAACAGAACAAACCTTACTAATTAACATGAAGTTTATTGATACTTAATGAGTAGAGGTTTTCTTGCAAATCACAAATTTTACAAAAAATTCAATAAATAATACAAAACCAAAATCATAGCACCAAGTGACACATTGGAATTCTAATGGAACATATCACACAAAACACAACAAAAACCTATCGATACAACTGGCCATAGCAAAAAATGATGCTTATGGAAGTGTGTTTCTGTCTGTCTGTCTGTCTCTTTGCTTGCATGCATGAATGTGTAGTTGTACATTAAAAACTGAAGTACAAGGAAGCACACTTAGGACCTTGCTTTATTGTACTCACTTTCAAGTGTTCTGCCATTCTACATTGTGGATATATGTTGTGTACAGGGCCTTGCAGATAATTTGAGACCAATTTTAAGCAGTTGACTTAGTGGGTTTAACATTTCATTTTTCGACAAAACCTTGCTTGCTTGAAAATCTAATCCTCTTTACTTTTCAGGTAAGTAGAAACGGAAAGTCGGAGAACAACAGAATCGTTCCACCATTGTTGTTTCGGTGTATGCTGGGCACACTGCCAATAAAACTATTGCCAAAACAGTTTATCCTGTGTATAAACAATTCAAAGAACACAAGACTCAAAATGATTCCAAGCACAACGTTTCTCGCTGCTCTCAAACGCTTGACTGAAGCCAACCCATCTATATCTATGACAACTCTTGCAAAGAAACACGTGTCCCTTTCCACAGTATCCAGAGCTGTGAACAGGAACCATGGTATGACTAGCTTTGTTTGACGCTGCCGTCACCTCCCAACAGCCACGGGCAAAGCAATCAGAACTGAGAGATGCTCAAAGCTCATTATTCATCAAGCATCAAGGTGTAGGAAAAACTCTCAGGTTTGTGAACAAGAAGTTCACTGTGGATGCTGAGGTGAATTGCAGAAATTCTCGAGTAATTGCATACGACTCTTCTAATGTCCCCCCCTCCCCACTGTGTTTGAGACTAAGAATTTTGCTTCTGTGGTATTTGGAGCTGTGACGAATGATGGAAGAGTCATGGACCCACACTTCATTGAAATCTGGCTTGAAGATCAGCACAAAGGAGTATCTGGAACCCTGAAGATCTCTGTTACTTTGGATGGAGCAGAAGTTTGGGCTTGACAATGTGGTGCTTATCCAGGATTCTGCACCATGCCATGGGTCAAAAGCAACATAGGCCTTCCTTGGTGAGAAGGAGCCATTTTTTTGTGAGGGCCAACATCTGGCCCAATAATAGCACAGATCTCAACCTTCTCGATTACTTTTTATTGAGCGTACTTCACACGAGGACCAGTGCTTCACCACAATCAAGTGTCAACAGTTTGAAGACCAGCATCGTGTGTGCGACATGCAAAATCAAAAAGACAGAAGTTGTGGCAGCAGCAGCAAAATCATTTTGTTCTTGTGTGGAGGCAACCATATTGAGTGATGTTTTTGTACATAATATAATTAGGGTTATCAGGAGAGACTGGATTACTAAATGGAAATGGAAGAGGGGGGTTGATGTGTGAAAAATGATGTCTGTCTGCTTGTCTCTTTCTCTCAAATATTTATAAACAATTTTGAAAAACTTACCTCATCTAAAATACCTAAGTGTTCACCCTCAGAATGAAACACCTTTTTCTCTACAGCAAGATGCAGACAATTATTACCGCCACCATCAACAGCATTTATGCTTGCTCTTTTGGAAATTAACTTGTGGATCATTCCAAGATGACCCCCGGAGACAGCTAGAAGCAATGGTGTCATTTTGTTACGGTTCTTGAGATCCAGTTTCACCGAATCCTTAGTGGGAGTAAAAACAGGAAAAAAATTTATATGAAAATTAGGGTTGATATCAATGTGTCGTTACTGACTTCCAACTCTAACCCTAACTGACCATGTACAATTTGATGTTTGCAAGTAGAGTCAACCCTCCCTAGGTCACCCTATAACATGCTATAGGTATGTGTTCGAGACATGATAAATCTATTGAGATGTTATTAACAGATTGTATGTCAAAAGCCCAAGCGTATTTGTCTGCATCACTTTCTCTCTCTTTCTCTTTCTATATAAATATATTTATATACATATATCTGTGTGTATATACATATACACACACACACATATTTTGAAGGAAGTGTTAATTGTTATTCACTTTCATTTAGAAACCTTTGTGAATGATGCATGCGAAGACAGCTGCCACAAGGGTACGCTTTTGATTTCCTTTCTTGTTATAAAAGAACTTCATAAAGTCATAAAATTGTGTTGATGTCTATGCAATATTCCGCATTAATACAGAAAATGTTATAGATTTATGTTAATTTTGTAATTATCTTCTACACATGCTGTAGCATAGGTGCTAGCATCTGTGGTGGTGTTGACCACCCGTAATACCATCATCATGACCAATAGAATGTTTTTCCACAGACATAAGACCTGCCACATAAAAAGGGAGTGGGAATACAGTTGATTAAATTTGCCCCCAGTATTTTATTGTTACTTTGATGATATTAATATTAAATAAATTAATAAAATGCTCGTGTGTATAATATGTATATGTTAACTGACCTGGGACAGCATTAAAGTTAATATATCATAGCGTTGCCTGAAAATTATAGAGAGAGGAAAGAAAATAAATAAAAAAAAACATCCTCTGAGATTGAGATAATTAATAATTATTAGGTCATTAATTCATGAAAACTAAAGCAGTTAGGTTAGCAAAACCCAATTATATCAGTAATTCTATAGACACAGGCACACATATACAGTCGATGATACACATTGATACCCGAGTGAACACAATGTATATATATATATATATACACCATTGTACCATATATATATATATATATATATATATGGTACAATGAACAGCTGTCATACAGACATGAATTTTACAAGGGGAAGAAGCACTTAGTTGATTATATAGACCCCAGAACATGACTGGTATTGTATTTTATCAACCTTGCAAAGGAGAAAAGCCAAGGAAACCTCAGCAAGATTTGAACCCAGATTGTAAAGAGTCATAAATAAATACCACAAGGTATTTAGCTCAACAGTAATAAGACACAAGAACAGGAGACATGGGGGATAGTTTATTAATTGAACTCCTGGATATTACTAGCACAGATTATATCGGCCCTAGAGTTACAATAGATTCTCTGGTAGGATTTGAACTTGGAACATAAAGAAACAAAAGTAAATACTTAGAGATTCTGTATTTAGCCCAGGGTCAGAGGAAAGAGGATGCCTATAAGAGAGGGAGGGAAAGAGAGAGAGAGGGGGGGAGTGAAAGGAAGAAAAAAGGGGCTTTGAACGTGTAACGAGGTTAACAGAGGATGAGATGAAGTAAAGAATCTAATCAGGTAACAACAACAACAATGATTATGGTGATGGTTAATTAATGTTAATTACAGTGTCTGAAAAGTGTGAAAGAGAGTAGAAAGGTGACTCCATGAGGGATTATGACATAATTAAAACAAACAGTATTGAAAAGATGATAAAAGAAACAGATTTGGAATGTTCTGAATCAATGGGAACTTACCATAGAACTGCCACATGTAGGGGTGTGTTACCGGCATTGTCCACGACATGGACATCAGGCTTAGAGAGCAACAGTAATAAGTGAACAATGTCTGTGTGTCCACCAAGACAAGCCCAGTGTAGAGGTGTGTAACCATATTTAATATCCCCAACATTAACAGCAGGGTCAGGCATCTGTAGTAATAGGTGAACAATGTCTGTGTGTCCACCACGACAGGCCCAATGTAGAGGTGTGTAACCATTGATATTACCCACATTTGCAACAGAGTTGCACTGCAGTAACAAGTAGACAATGTCTGTTTGTCCACCACGGCAGGCCAGGTGTAGAGGTGTGTCGCCTTTATTGTCCATCATGTTGACATCAATGTAAGACTGCTGCAGTAATTGATGAATGATGTCTATGTGTCCCCAATGACAAGCCAGATGTAGAGGTGTGTCACCATTGCTATTTTGTAGATTGATCTGAAGAAATAAACAAACAACGAACACTTTCAAAAATGGTGTCTAGACTGAGAACTGCATTTTCTTGCATAAGATTAACTTCGTTCAACTAGTTTCTGCAATTTGATTCCATGTATTATCATCAAAAGAAAAATTAAATATATTTTTATGTAGCAAATGTATAGATCTTGTAGTTACTCTCGCATCTCTGTGTGAACTCTTGTGTTAACATAACACACAGCCACATCAAACGCATTGTACTATCTATATATGACACGACAGGTGGAATGATGGTGTGGCGATTAATTCAATGAAGTTTATATTGTGTTCATACACACACATATATGATCAACAACTAAATGGACAGACACAGCTACAGAATATGTGTGTATGTGTGTACGCTGTACATTAAATCTGGCTCATCAATCATGGCTGAAGTATACTGCAGCCAACTGGACCAAATGATGCAGAAACTTACAAAATAACAGACTAGATTAGTCAACAGATCCACTCCTATTTTATTGCAGGACAATGCCAGACCACACATTGCAAAAATGACACTGGCAAAACTACAGGAGTTGGAAGTTCTCCATCGTCCACCACACTCACCTGATCTTGCCCCCACTATCACTTTATCCAGAATTTGGATAACTTTTCGATAGCAAAAAAAATTTAATTCCAACGATGCTGTAAAACAGGCCTTCCAAGATTTTATCGACTCTAGATTGCCAGGCTTTTACAGTTATGGGCTAGACATGCTACCGCTCAAATGGCAAAAGTGTTTCCATAATATGTGTGCATACTTTTATGGATAAAACTATTTCTTGTATTTATAAAACAACAGCAAACTTTTTTCCTACAAATTTCATACTTGACGACCTAATATATTTATTAACCTGTAAAATGTATTTTCCACGGGTATTTAATATAACTTCTAACACATCTTTCCAGTCCTTCTCCTTCACCACCCGATGGAGAGGACTGTTGCCTCGGAAATTCTGGCTGTTGACATTAGCTCGCCTGGAAATCATGAGGGCCACAGCATCACGTTGGTGGCTGAAAGTAAAAAAAAATAAATAAACATTACAGACATTGGCAAAATAATTACATTAAATATACACAGATGTTCAGTACTTAAAAATTAAACATACAAAAGAGCTATATGTATGCACCACCATTTAATGTCTACTTTCCATGCTGGGGCCAGGATGGCTTGAAAGGAAGTGAATTGGTAAGCTTCGGGGCTGCAGTGAACTCAAATGCCATCTTTAGCATAGTTTCTATGGTTGGACGCCCTTCCTAATGCCAATCATTTTACGAAGTGTATTGGGTGCTTTTTACATGCCACTGGCACAAGTGAAATTGCCATGTAACTTGCAAGAGAGAAAAAGAGAAGACAGGGATAAAGCCCCCCACATCTAAGAGGAAGTATTTGGGATGGGAAGGTGGAGGTGTTGAAAGGCTAAAGTATGAGAGAAGGACAAGCACAGGTATCTTGTGATACCTGGCTAAAAACGATGAGAGGAAGTTAGGGAAAGGGTGATAGTGCAAATCTCTCAAGGAAGAAGGTGAGCTTAAGAGAGGACATGGTCAGTGGGACATGGGAGGGGATGAGAGTGAATGCTTTCATAACAATGAACACGCGGAGGTTGGGGGTCAATGAAGTGAAGGATAAGGAAGGGTGGGAGGGTAGGTAATGCGGAAATCCCATTATGAAGAGTGACTCAGAAAGGAAAATTGAACAAAAAGTAGTAGAATTATGAGCAAGGTATAAGAGCAGTGGAGAAGGATACAGAAGGATACATAAGGGGCCAGTTGGTAGGGTATAATTATAGACATATGAGGGTATTGAGAATGAAAGTAGATAGAAGTGTTTGGAATGGAATATAGTAGAGAGAGAGAGAGAGAGAGAGAGAGAGAGGAGGTGATTGCCTAAAACAGAGTAGGGCAGGGAAGATGAGGAATGGAAGTGGTTTGGATGGGGTCTGGGCGTTTCTGATATGAGCTGATTCTGCTCTCAGGTGATAACAACAGCCATCATAGCACCATACCTAGTGGGATCAGGGGGTATGGAAATGAAGGGATGCATGATGTCAGAGAGAAAAGGGAGGGACAGGTATTCCCATATACAAGCGTAAATGAGTGGTTTTAGGATCTCATTATTTGTTGTAGTGGACGGGTTTTCTCAAGCAGAGCAAAATGCCAATCATCTTGGTCCTTTGTCACCACCTCTGCAAAGGGCTCTGTATCTAGAGACCAGCCTTCAATTCTTTATCTCATGTCTGTGTAGTCTTCTCTCTTGTATTCTACATTTGATCCCTCTTATGCCTAACTTTTTGCCAACACATTTGCAGTCGTACAGGCATACTAACATTGCACATCCAGCAGAGCACTACTAGTTTCATTCTTTTCTTGTCTTTGTCCTCTATATTCAGGGTTCACATCTCACTACCATGTAGCATTGCTGCATGTATACAAGCATCATACAATCTTCCTTTCACTTGGTGAGAGAGAAAGGGACTGTTTGTTGCCAGCAGAGGTACTAGTTCTCTCAACATTCTCCATCCTATTCTTATTCTAGTGACTATAATTTCTAAACAACCTCCTCCACCACTAATTTAAAAAGCCTTTAGGGCATTTGAGAAAAATCAATTTCCCATGCATCCTTCAACTATATGATACCTGTGCATCTTCCACATACATACACTACTTTCTCTATTAACCTTGCTCCAATTCCACTCTGCCATTTGTGAGTCTGTAGCTTGCACCGGGTACACCATATGGAATCACTGCCTATCCCTCCTTTCCTATACATTGAGAAGGGCAGGGCCCTGTTTGATTTCTTGCTGACTACAACCTTGGTCTTTGCTAAGTTAACTTTAATTCCAGTCTTTGCTTCCACATTTTGTTTTCTAATTCTATTAAAGATTCCACTATGAGAGTTAGACCATCAGCATAAAGCAGTTTCTAGGAGCAGCCAGCCTTAAGTTCCCATTATAGCTTGGAGGGAAATGATGATGAACAGAAGGGACCAGAGGACCATGCCCTGGTGAAAGTCTACCTGCACACTACCCATGGTTAACTCTTGCCTTGCAGCGCTCATGGGTACGGTTTGCTCAGCTTTCGCAATACATTCATCTATTCTTAGCTTCCTCAGAGACCACCATATCACAGAGCAAAGGACTCTGTCAAAGGTCAACAGATACCAAATATAATGGTCTACAATTGTCTAAGAAGACAGCACTGGTAGTACTTCTACCCAGTACAAAACTGACCTGCATCTCATCTATTTTAATTCTGTTCCTAATTAATTGGGCTATAACTCTCTCCATATGACCTGGTCCAACAATTTGATAAGCCTTGAATTACTTCTGTCTAAGGCATCTCTTTTACCTTTGTGGCAGCTGACTATAATCTGATTAACTCCATGGGTGATTGAACCACATACAACTCCACCAGAGGTTTTAAATGTTTCACTGGTAATTCCAAACGGTTCAGAAGTAATTCCAGTCATCATATCCATTAACTGCCCTTCTCTCTCTCGCTTTCCAGGTGAGCAAGCCATGTATTCACTTCTTCAGCAAGACACCTGCTCCTCTTCCTCCATCATAGTTCCTTATTTCCCCAGTCTATACCTCATTCAGGTGATGGGTCTTATTCTGCAGGTACCTGACAACATCACCAATGTTGGCACCATGTAAAAAACACCCAGTACACTGTTAAGTGGTCGGCATTAGAAAAAGCATCCAGCTGCTCTTGTCAAATTGTCCAACCCATGCCAGCTTGGAAAGAAGAATGCTAAATGATAATGATGATGATGTATGTACATACACATGTGTATATATATGTGTGTGTGTGTGTGTGTGTATCTATATGTAGGTCTCTAAACTCTCTGAGTGGTTGGCGTTAGGAAGGGCATCCAGCTGTAGAAACTCTGCCAAATTAGATTGGAGCCTGGTGTAGCCATCTGGTTTCACCAGTCCTCAGTCAAATCGTCCAACCCATGCTAGCATGGAAAGCGGACGTTAAACGATGATGATGATGATGATATGTGGAGGTGCATGGTTTCTTTGTTAGAGTATTTGGGTGACTATTGTAAAATTTTGAGTTTCATTTCCAGTGGCACACTGTGCCTCTGAGCAAGACACTTTGTTTCACATTGCTCCAATCCACTTGGCCTTGATAGGAACAGTCATCTGTAACATAATAGATAACAACAATAATATTTGTTTTACAGTTTTGCACCAGGGCAGCAGTGTAAGGGGGAAGGGTTAGGGTTAGGGTTTTAATCATTTACATCGACCCACCTGTATTTCACTGATTCTTTGTTTTATTGATCCTGAAAAGGTGAAAGGCAAAGTTGATCCAGTGAACTATTTTAACTCGACTAACAACAATAATGAATAATGTATTTTTCATAAGAATTTACTCATTCATTTCAGTTGTTTACGATAAACGAAATTATTTTCATACCATTTCTCGACATATCGATGGCAAGCTGACAGACTCCTTCGCACGTCAGACAAAATGCTTTCCTCTGGCATTTTGTTCATTTTTATGTTCTGAGTTCAAATTCAATTGACTTATGATCGACTTTGTCTTTTAATCCTTTTGAGGTTGATAAAATAAGTACTAGTTGAACAGTGGGGGGTCAATGTAATCAATAAACCCCCTTCCCCCAAATTTCAGGCTTTGTACCTATAGCAGAAAAAAGAAAAACATCCCAGCCCCTAATAATTTTTATTTCTTTCAAAGAACGGGTATAACGATTCTGATACTTTTTGTTTTAATTTCACGACTAAGATGCCTGTAAGAAGGTTTGAAACAAAATGGATCTGAAAATTTTAGTTAATTGTGAACTTACTTAGTCACAGCATAATGTAAAGCTGCATTACCACCTTTGTCACTCATGTCTAACTCAGCTCCAGCATCAATCAACAAATTTATTAAATCCGTGTTGCCTTGTTGACAAGCAACCATCAGGTACGTCAGGCCCCATGAGTTTGTTTGGTTGATCTGAAATGAAGATAACGAAGCCATTTCAAATATATTAAGGGAGAGAGAGTAGAGAAAGTGTGAGTAAGGAAGATGCATGGTTGAGAAAAGAGGGATGTGAAAAAGAGGGATGGGGGAAGAAGAAAACTATAGAAACCATGTTAAAGGAGACAGCAGACCTTGGTGCAGTCTTTTGATTTGCAAGTTTGTGCTGAACCAGTCAACCGATACCAGCATGGTAAACGGTCCCAATTGTTTCCTAGCTATTCAATTGAAGCCATGTAAGCTTCAGTTGAAACCACATCAGATTCTTTAGCAGAGTTTATTTGCAAAGAAAGAGATGCAAAAGCCGCCATACCAATGATGTTCTTTGATTTTACAGTTTTGATGTTATGTTCACTAGCTTCTCACTGATGGAAGTCTTCTCAATGCTACCATTATCAATTAATGCTTCGGCTTTGTAAGTCTTGTTCAGGATAACCATGGAAGTGACACGGAATGGTGAACCTGCTGATACTGCCAAACGTAGATCATATTTATCATCTTTATGTGTCACAATTGCTGAGTTGTTCCTACAAAGTTTTCCAAAATGTCCTATTTTGGGGAGTATTTGTGGTAGACTCTGCTTCCCATGCAGGAGAACAAACTCCATGGGTGTCTGGAATAGCCACAAAACCAACACTGAGAGGCTTTTCCGTTTTGGATCACAGCAGACCATTCTTCTTCCGGCTTTGGGAATCAATCGTCTTGGCCATGACCAGTGCCGTTGGGCTGAAGGTGGCACACTCAGAATTTGACAAAACTCAGGAACTCTGTTGTGCCACCTCTAGCAGACATGCTTCGTCATAAGCTGTGCTGAGGTTGGCAGTTTTGTTTTCTAACAGTCTTTATCTTATCCGATTCAAAATTAGTCCATTTCTAAACACATCTCTAAACATTTCCGACCGGTTCTGCTCAGCACTCGCTGCAAGTATTTTGAGTTCATTTCAGAACTGGTCGGGAGATTCTCCTGCTTTCTGTCTTCTTGTGGTCAAAAGATGGCATACCATTATGATGTTCTTTCGTTTAATATACACAATATTCAGTGTATTTACAGCTTCTTTACAGTCCTGAGCTTCACTCATGAATTCGTATGCATTCAGTTCCACATCATCAAAAGATTGAATTTATTCATAATACTACCTTCCTGTCCTGGTAGTGAGTGTATAAAGTTGGTGAAACTTCTAAACCAATGATTAAAAGCCTTGTCAGCAATTGTGGAGTTTGGGTCAACATTCAATCTGTTTGCTTTCAAGTATCTTTTCATATCTGGTATCCTTCCCAATTTGTACCCGTCTTTTCATTAATTTTGTTCTCTATCGATTATTCAACGACTTCTTCAAAATTAGTTTCTTTGATTGTTATGAATGACCAGTAATTCTTGGTTCACACATAATCCAAAACAGCAAAGTGTCATATAGTGCTATCCATGATATTCTTGATTAAATGTATGTTATTCAAAATGGCTACTCGCTCTCCCTGGTCATCAAATGGACATGCCTTTCATGTCAATGGGGAAATCACTGAAATCATAGCACAATTTGCATAACAGTCTAGTAAGCAGATGCGCAACACAGCTTTTATCACATTATGACTGGTCTTGAAGCAACTGCTTCACCATACAAAGATCGATGGTTCTGTATCTTGACTTTGTAAAGGTAGATCATGGCATTATATGTCATAAGCTGCAAGATTTTGGCTTGGTTAGTAAACTAAGAGAGTGGCTACACGGTTTCTTAAAATATAGAAGTCTGACAGTTGCAACCAATAGTGCCCTCACTGGAGAAAGACAATTTCTGAGTACCCCAGGGAACTGTCCTATAGCAGCTTACAGTAGCTCTCTTCGACATGCCCATGCTTACTTAGACAGCTGTCCCTACCTATGCTGACAATACAAAATTATCACATGCAATATAGAGACCCGGTGATGTCCCAAGCTTGGAACAGGACCTAAATGCAATATTCAAGGGAACTGAAGAAAACAACAGGCAGGTTAATGCTAGAAAATTTCAAGCACTGTGTGATCAGCTCACAAATACACAACATTCTGTGTATATCGGACCCAAGGGCAATGAGATTCCTAAAGTCACAGGCGGTGAGAAACTTATGTGCAATGATACATCATTTCATGCACACATTATGAAGACAGCAACAAAGTATAGAAAATTGGCAGGATGGATACTAATGTGCCTCAGGACGAGAGACCAAGACATCAGGTTGATCCCAGGGAAAGCTTTTGTCCTCAGTTGCCTTGATTACTGCTCCCAGCTGTGGTCACCACATAGTGTCAAACTAACAGCAAAGCTTAAAGCAATTCAATGCTACTCCAAAAAATGTTTTCCACACTACTTGGGTAGGCTGGAAAAAAATTATGAATCTATTCTCTGAAGTGAAGATGAGAGAGATATGTAATAGTTTACATGTAGAAAATTCAGGAAGGACAAATAGCTAATGTCAACATCAAGAATTATGCAAATGACCATACTGTACATCATTGTGTAATACCAAAATTACCATCCAAAATATGGATGAGGTACTGCAATAGCTTGACATTCAAAGATCCACAGCTCTTTAATGCTGTGCAAAAAGAATTGAGAAACCTAGCCAATGTGGATGTCTCCTGAAAGAAACTGGGCATTCTCCAATCCATGACACCAGAGGAATTAACATCTTGGCATGAAGTCCAGTGCTTCTCCGAACCCTTTTTTTTTTAAGTATGGTCCCTTTTCTTTTATTAACAAGTTTTCAAATACATCTTTCTTTGCTATGATTCAATTTTAATGTACAAACATCAGGTGAGAGTAATTTAGTTCTAGATACTAGCCTTAACAGGGACGACCACTCACCATAGCAGCCCCCCCCCCCCAACAGTAAGTGAATATTTGATGCCTCATCGCTTCACTGTAGTTACTGATCCAAACTTTAGTACATTGCTTCAGCCAAACTCAAGGACACATTCTTTATGTTTTATATATTTATACCTCTGTTGGCTCCTTAGTCCTCAGTATCCATAGAAAATTTTCCACAGCCCCTACCTAGGGGTGATGTTACCCTCTCTGAGAAGCCCTGCTCTATATTCTTGCAGTGTCTCATCAGTTGACTACTGGCCTGCTATTCTAACTTCCAATATTTCAATTATGAAGTGAAGAAACTATAAACAACCACCATCTTTATGCCTTTGGGTATCTTTCTCTAATCAGTGAGCACCGGTACAGTTCTATAAAGCCAGATCAAGTGGGAAGTTTCATTCCTGTGTGACACACCAGTATTTTCATATGTTTGACAACTTGTGCAAAAAATGGTGTAGCCCTTCAAATCAGTAAAACCTTTGCCTATGTGTGGTAAGAGAACTTCTTGACAGAATCACACCCATCTTTTGACTTCACCTATCTCTCATCTCTTGAGCTGAATATTTCCTGTCAGAATACTCCAATGCAATGTGTGATGAGGGGCTTCTCTGTCACTCACATTCCTCAAGGTTTGGTTAAGCATTTATGAAAACTGACAGTGATGTGGATTAGACAAAAGAGATGAAGAAAGAAATAAAATATCATGGACAAATGCATGTGGTTAGGTAGGAACATTTAATCTTGTGTAGAAAATATTAAACAGTCAAATTTGTGAAGGCAATAAACAGGACAACTTACTTTATCTGGATTTTCTTTAAGAAATGTTTTAATATAGTGAATGTCACCTTGCTTAATTTTCTCTGTAATCTTATAAACCTCCATGTTTTTTAATGAAAGATACTAAAAAAGAAAGGAACAAAAATAGTTTAAAAAAAGAAAAAAAACTTATAAAATGAAGCCAACAGCAATACACAAATGATGGTTCTAAAACCTCAAACAATGACAAATATTAGAAATTTCAGTTTATCTAAACTAATATTTATAGCTGAATGTTCTTCCTGGCACCAATAAACCTAACAGCAAGCGTTACATTGTGTCTCTAGGTTAGCTACCTTATTCTACTTATTACAGTCTGGTTATTTACAATTAAACCCTAAATAGAAGAATGTATAGTCTGTCGATCAGCAAGGTAGACACTGTACACCTTGAGATATAGATCTGTGGATCATACCACATCAAGAAGAAGACATTGTAGATCTTGACTTATGGATCTGTGGATCATACCTCAGAGGAAGACACTACATCTTGAGCTATAAATGTGTAGATCAGTCCTCGTCAGTTAGTTGGAAAGTGAATTTGAATATGACAGCAGGACATAAGGCATGAGATCTTCATGAATGTATACTCCAACTCCACCATGTCTACTTTCTCTTCTGTCTGTTCCTAATACTTTGGCATGTGTATTTCCATATCTGCTATGTCAGATCTAAAATGCAGTTCCATGTATTGTACACATAGAACTTGATAGCATAAGCGACGTCAGCTCAAATGTTACATGAGCTTTTGTACCACGGATGAAAAAGATTTTTCTTCATCTGCTGCCCTTTTCACATCTGGGTGAAGTTGATTGTTTTAAGTGGGGTGCACTGTGTTTGCATATTATTTTTTAGGAGCAGATGAGGGCTGTACAAGCTTTGTACGAGGATGCTACCAATAAGGTGAGGGTGGGCAATGAATCTAGAGATAAGTAGATAGCTTCTGGTATCTAGATGAGCAGGTTAGTAGTGGAGGTTCAGAGAGTTCCTAGCCCTGCTGGCAACAAAGGTGGCAGACGATAAAAACCATTGGATGATGAGACTTCAGGCTAATGTTCACCGGAAGGCTATTGCCTGTGGCTATTGGAAGCCATCGAGTCGTTGATGGACATCAAAAGTGCTCGACTATGATTCTGCTGCTCATTGAGAGACTGTTAGAGGGGATGTGTCTGTAATACGTCCATTTTGCAAGTGGGCTGGAGAATCCAGTGGCTTATGCTGCTCAAACGGAAAGGTTCGCTTGCTTAACCTGCAAAACACTCCTCAGCCTTTCTGCTCTTTACTTCTGGGTCAACACCCTGATTTGCGCTTATAACAAGTTTCAGTCACAAACCCATTCATGAAGACTCCTATATGCCGACATTCTAAATTCAGGGCCAAACCTTATCATAGGATAGGCTCTATTCGGATCTCTCTGATTTGACGGGCACCACTTGTTTTCTTAACGAAACACTTTCAAACTTGGCATACTGGTAGAATGTGTCAAATAAAACATCTTTTTCTCTTAGCCTCTTTAACAAAAATTTCTTCTTAAGTTATTTCATGTTAAAGTTGTCGTATTTCTGTAATTTCAACCAATCACTGACGTCCATTCAGCTGAATACAGTTACTGCTCTTTTTATAAACAATAATTTTTACCGGTGTTAAGAGTGTTATTCTCTGTTTAATTATATCATTATTCCCTAGTAAGGGTTTAGAGTTAGGGTAGGGTTAGGGTTATGGCAAAAATAATCATAACCCTAAAACTAACCCTAACTCTAAAACCCGAACCCTAACCCTAAAGCTAAAACCAGTACAAACGCACGAACGATGTCATAAATAAAAGTACCACGGATAGTTGTTGACAAACAACGGTACTAATTTTATTCAAGGGAAAAAATCCCATGACACCGTTGCTTACATTCCACGGCAGTGATTGTTTTCACCTCAATAGACGTCAGTGATTGGTTGAAATTACCGAAATACGACAATTTTTTACATGAAATAACTTCGAATACAAACATTTTTATCTGTTCTATAACACAAAATATACAAGTATACGAAGTTTGGAAGTGTTTCGGTACCAAAAACACTACATAAAACATAAATGAAAATTGTTGGCCGTCAAATCCAAAAAATAGTGTAATAGATGTAAAACAACTTGCTTTGAAAGAATATCAAGAACACACACACACACATATATATAAATATGTGTGTGTGTGTGTGTGATGTGTGACGATGTGAATGTTCCGAGCCCCCCCCCC
>NC_069007.1:62407-63783 GCF_001194135.2 Octopus bimaculoides
GTTCGCGAGCGCGCGTTTTTTCTTCATATTCGTTGGCAGCAAGTTGTTTTACACCTATTAGAATATTTCATTGTTTTTATTTCCCACCGGGTCAAACCTTTTAGCTTTTTTTCTCTTCTTTTTGCTTACTACAGCCACTGTTAAGCATCGAAAGAAATCACGCTCTGTAGAATTGATGTAAATAAAGAGATGACAAAAAAAGGATTAGTATCGAAAGATCGTCGAAAATTTCCTGACTCCCCCCCCCCTCAGAAAACAGCTATTATTAACATAGAAAGTAATTATACCTTAATCCCTATTTTTGTAAGCAGTTATAACCGTAAAAATTTTAGTTGCAGAGAGCAGAAATTGAAAGAAGATATACAACATAGATGTGTGTGTGTTTACGATAAGTTGATTTATAGAAAAAATTGTTAAATGTTTGAAATGCAAATCTGTGAATGAAAAATAAAAATTCAGACATATACATGATAGATAGACCTGATAGAAATAGCAGCCAAATCTCCCTCAAAACACCCTACTGTATTAATGCAAGAATTCTGTGTTAATACATTAATAATTGCTTTAACAGAAAATGAACCTGTAATGTAAATATGGAATAAATAATTGTTATACGCTTATATAAATCTGAGATGTACCTGTTGAAGGTTAAAATGTAAGAGATGTTATTTTCAATGCGTGCATAAACATAAAGTGTCTGCTTCTGTATTTTTAACATGAATTTGTTCTGTCAATAAATGACCGGACGGAAGAAGATACGGGTACAGCTAACGAAGAGTGGACCCCAACGCGCACCCGCGCAAGCTAGTCGTGAGTAGTCGATCCCACAAGTGCGAGTGCGTGTATGCAAATGAATACATGTGCGCGCGCATGCAAATTATTACATGCGCGCATGCGCGCTCTTTTAACGGCTGAAATATATATATATGCATATACATTGTGTGTGTGTGTGTGTGTGTGTGTGTATGTGTAAAGGAACGACCGTGCGAACTCATAAAAGGGGCAATGGTGACGAATGGAAAAACAGAGAGAAGAATTATGGGATGATGGAATGAACTAAGAAGATAGAGAGTGTATCTACGTAGTTAGAGAGAAGCAATAGAGAAAGGGGAAAAAAGACGGTATGATGGAGAAGAGAGCGAGAGAGAGAAGTTATATATATATACATATTTGACAGGAATGGCAACAAAAGAAAGAAAGAGACCTCGATATTATGCAAATAGAGGAATTTATCTGTGAAAATATGTGACACTTATTCAGTAGCCATGATAAAACTTCGAGTTTCGGATGCCAGGGTGGGGGGGTCCACGTCAACATCTCTTCAGTTAAACATGAAACAGGGCAGAAACCATCTGCCAAAAGGAAAGGATTACGCA
>NC_069007.1:63883-66359 GCF_001194135.2 Octopus bimaculoides
ATATATATATATATATATATATATATATATACATATACATACACACACATCTATAAATTTATATATATATATATATGATGTTCATATTTATGTACATGCATGTAATATGTGCACACAAATACTTGCAAAACACACACACACACACACACACATTGATGGAATATGCATGCAGATTTGATTATGCATCATTTTTAATGTTTAATTTCTTTTGATGTAACATATATGCTGGATGTATGCATATGAGTATGGTTGTGTGTTTGTGTACACACACACGCACGCTAAGCCTGTTTGCAAACATATTTAAACATTTAAAGGCATATATACAAACATGCTTACATACTAAGTTATATATACACATGTATATATACACTCACAAATGTATATACATGTTTATATTACATATGTGAGAGTAACAGAATGAGAGAGAATAAGATATTTGTGTGAGTGCAAATTAAATGTAACGAAGCACTCAATTTATCTGTGAGATCCTATGCACATACATATAAATCTATATATATAGTCACCTTTCATTATCACACTTCTATATATATATTTCCATGCAAAGGCATGGAAGGGATGGATTTTACTTTGTTGAACAATTTCTTATTCTTGTTTAGCCCTAGGTCAGCACTGACCAAGTACACCTATGATCAAACAGTCATGACCAACTAATGCCTTTTTTTTTTACTCTAGGACTACATTACCAAACACATATTTAATTATAATTAATATAGAAAGAGAGTAGGGTGATTTGCGGGAGATTTAGATGCTATTTCTAGCAGGTCAAACAAACATAAAGAAATTCATTTAGCCAAACTGAAGCAGGAGCAACTCCATTGACTGTAGCAAGACTAACAGCACTTTGCCATCTACCATTTCTCTATGGCTACTTGCAGTCCTAGAAATAAGCCAAAATCTCATAAGGAAATTGTTATATATATTTACTTTTATTACAGACCAATGACAAGCTTTGAACCCCAAACTTTTTATATAAACATAATGAAATATGGTAAACATATTCCAATACAAAAACTATGGGTTCATGTATTCTCAGATATACGTGTGCTATTTCTATGACGGTGCCTTTTATCATAGGTCTGCTCGATGAGCCAAAGCTAACAACATTCTCATATATTTAGATAATAATTTTAATTTACATACTGTAGTTATATCACCTAAATGACCTCTGATCCTTAACTGGCTTCTTTTGTTATAAATAGTTTATTTTCGATCCCCTGATATGTCCAGTGGAATATTTCAAAAACTTTCCCCACCACATTGCTATCCTTAAAATCAGCAGTTTTCTTTTATTAATGACATTGACAGAAAAGCAACACTGGTAACTAGTATCACAGTATCTGAAGCTGCTGATAGAGAGTGAACCCTGTTTACACACCTAATGGCCAGGTGGTGGGGGTTAAAATCAAACAACAGATTAAATCTTCTGCCCCAAAGTAGGAACCACTCATTATTGGACAGGATTCTTCACAGTTTCTGTCTATATTCACAAGATATTAGTAATTCATCCAAGGTTACAGTGAAAAACGTTTATCCAAGATCAAAGCCTTAGTCTTAATGATAGGAAATCATTATTATCACTCATGTCATATCATCATTATCATTTATGATAACAAATTGATATTTAAGAGAGCATGTAGTATAGCTGGACCAATATATCAGGCAACCAATCAAGAAGGTTGAGTCTTGAGCAACATTTCTATGGTCAATACACATTGTTCATAATAGACTGTTATAAAAGATGGGGGAAGGTGAAGTTCTATGACATAAGTAGATAGAAAACCAGGAGAAAGAGCAATGATTGTTAAAGGATGTAGCTAAATGACAGGTTGAACACCAGACAGAAGTGATTGTTAATAGATGCACCCAGATATGTTAAGAAAACACCTGGAAAAATAGCAGAAAATGATAATAGATATACTCTGGAGGTATATGAATAACTACTATTGAGAGAGAGAGACTAATAGAAAAATCAAAAGATTTTTTTTGCACACATACAGTATATACACACAACACACACATATACACACACATTTATAAGCATACACACATACATAAGTGTGTGTATGTATATATATATATATATATATATATATATATATATACATGAAGCTAACTGGACAGCCTGTATGGATAAAAGTTGTATGTATGGGTTTAGGTGTGATATGTGGGGTTATATACATAAAGAGATAATGGAATGTATATCAAAAGCAGTTGTAAAATGATTGTTTACTTTTATTCCTTCTTTCCCCCTCTCTCTCAACACACACATGCATATATACACACAAACATGAAAAAATACATATATATATGCTCAAATTTTTGCACACATATATGCTTGTGTGTGTTTGTGTATATGTGTGTTTATGTATGTGTGTATGTGTATATATATGTGTGTGTGTGTATATATATATATATATATATATATATATATATATATATATATATATATATATAT
>NC_069007.1:67057-71093 GCF_001194135.2 Octopus bimaculoides
CACACACACACACACACACACTCTCTCTCTCTCTCTACTTCATTATTTCAAAAAAAAAAAAAAAAAATTCAAAATTAGGAAAAAATATTGATTTTCTAGCAACTAATAATAATACTAACAGATGATACGAAGAGCATGATGCGATTGTCATAGATTGGTTGAACGACATTCCGACAACTTGCCTGTCTTTGTTGAATTCAAAATAAAATGTTTTGAACTTGTCAAAGACAGGCAAACTGTTGAAATATCATTCAACCAATAAAATATTTATTGCAATCGCAGCAGTGCGTACTCTTTCGATTGTCTATTTACCTTTTGAAGAGTTACGTCAACCCTTTAAAAGATAACAATAATCCTTTCTACTCTAGGTACGAGGTCTGAAATTTTGGGGGATGGCATTAGTTGATTCCATTGATCCCAGTACGTAACTGGTACTTAAATTATCGATCCTGAAAGGATGAAAGGCAAAGTCGACCTTGGTGGTATTTGAACTCAGACCGTAGAGACAGACAACCCGAAGGTACAAGGCCAATTTTGGAGGTTGAGAAGACATTGACCGCTGTTCATGATTGGTACGTTAATCTTTTCTTAAGCTCTTAATCCCTTCTCAGAGAATGAAAGACAAAGATGATCTCTATGATTTATTCCTAGCGTTCCTAGCACAGTGTCACAAAATGTGGGATGAGTATTGTCTATGTAAGTGGCTTCCACCAACCACTGCTCCACAATATTTTATCAACACAAGCAAAATAGTGACAAGTAAAGCTGACCTTGGCAACCCCTGAAATAAGAACATAGTTTAATACACCACAATACATTTTGTCTGATGCCTCACTTACTCTGTATTAAAATAGTTTTAATTTAATTATTAGAGGGTGTGGGCTAGTCAACTGACACCAGTATATAACTGGTACTTCATTTCATCAACCCTGAAAGAATGAAAAGCAAAGTTAGCCTGAAAGGGATTCAAACTCAGAATGTAGAATGACACAACGCAGCAACAGAAGGCATTTTTCTGGTGTTCTAATGGGTCACTCAACCCACAAACCTAATCATAACGACTCCTGATTTAGGCACAAGAGCAAAGATTTTGAGGAAAGGTGGGGGTGGGGTTAAAAGTATTAATCCTTGTACTTGAATGGTACTATAATTACTTGGTCCTGGATGAACGAAAGGTAATGTTGACTTAATGCAATTTGAACTTGGAATGTATAGAGCCTGAACAAATTCCACAACACAAATTTGCTCAACATTCTAAAGATTCTGGCAGTTCACTGCTATAATAATAATAATAATAACAGTATTATGTAACGCAAAATATAGAAAAACAACAATAGTAACAATAATTATTATTATCATAAACGTTAATGTCTTTTTAGAAAACAAAAATGGTTAATTTGAACTTTAGGAAGATGACAATTAACACTGACAGGGATGTAAAAAAATATAAATGGAGAATCAGAACAGGTGTTACATCATCAGTGAACTTCTTTTCAAAATTCTCCTTTTGTTCCACACATTCTACACTCATTCTTAGGTGATATTGGTCCAACATGACATCCTCACCACAAATTTCTCAATTCTCTTCAAAATCTCTCTTATGCATGCATTAAACATAGTGTAATGAATGTGAGTGATTGTTGCTAAGTATATACACATACACATATATAAATATATATATATACACACATGTATATACATATATTTACAAATATATATATATATCCATATATATACACACACGCACACACATATATATATATACAGACATGCTCATATATATATATATATGCATAAATATATATACATACATATCTATACATACATACATATGTATATACACGTATACATATGTACATTTATATACATACATATATATATATATACATGTATACATACATATATATGAATACATATATATATATATACATATATGTAATTGTATACATGTACATATATATAGACATTAAATATATATACACATATACAACACATATTTATACACAGTTATATGCACATATATATATACATACATATGTGTACATATACATAACTGTTTACACAGACATGCAGAATGTAAATAGACACCTTTAATTTTCAAAATTTCTGATCTAAGCGTCTTAATATGTTTTCAGCGCTGTAGAATTTACAATGTAATTATTCTTTTTCATTCCAGGTGTCACTATATTAAACATTTGCGAAGAGTAACCTAGCCACGCACAAAATATTCAGCAGAACTGTCAGATTTTCAAAGAGGTCGTATTGTTGGGCAATCTGAGCAAGGGAAAAATTGTTGAAAATCTTCAAATTCCTCTTGCTATGGTTAATAGAATTATGGTGCAATTCAAAAGCCAGGGAGAAGAATCAACAGATTCTCATCCTGACCGACATGGGCCCTCAGCAGAGAAGCTTCGCAGTTTGAAGAGACTTGTGGAAAACTAACCCCGTTTGAAGGCTTTTGACATTGTAAAACAATGAGAAGTTAGTCCAAGAACGTGTGTTACATATTTGCATAAACTTTGGTATTATGGGCGAGCAGCTACAAGAAAGCCTTTCCTTCAATAAATGAATATCAAATAAAACAATTTTAAACTTAAGGGTGCCTATTTACTTCCTGCATGTCTATGTACATATGTGTATAATATACATATATACATACACATATACAAATATATATATATATACAAATATATGTATACACATATAGATATATACATATATATATATGTATATATATATATATGTATATACATATATATATATGCATATATATATATGCATGTATAACAAGTGGAGGTTTCAAATCTCTTCCAGGAATTACAAAAGTTCTTATTAAATAACATTTTTATTTACGCAACCAAATGTCCCTCAGCAAAAAGATTGTCTGTGAAAAGGGGCCACAAAGCAGCTTTGACATAATAACCAATTCTCCTCCAAATCTTTAAAGTAAACCCAATAACTGAAATAAATATAAATATCTTAATTTTCTTATAAAAATTGTTATTTCTTTGGTAAGGGTGTTTAGAAATAAAAAAATACTCTCGTGGAGGTTTCAAATCTCTGCCAGAAATTACAAGATGTCTTATTTAAATATTTTTTATCTAAGCAACCAAATTTTCATCAACAAAAAGATTGTTATGATAGATTTAAATATCTCTTAATTTACTACATTAATATGTTGGGTGTCTTGGTGGTCTTGTGGGTAGAGACATAGACAGCCACATTGAACATCCTGGGCAGGGTCCAATATATATATATGTACATATATATGTACATATATACGTACATATATATATATATATACATATAAATATATAAATATATACATATAAATATATAAATATATAAATATATATATATATATATATATACATACATATAAATATATAATATATATATATACATATATATATATATTGAAGACCTCTATATCCATGTCTTGCAGGTCTCTCAACTGTTTTGGCAGGGCAATTAAAGAGCTGAGGTCCTCTGAAACTGAGGCTGTTGCAGTACCTTGTTCTTATGTGAGATGCAGTGGACGGTACCCTTGGTACCATGCAGTGGAAACCTGTGTAGGCATTCGTGTAGTTCTTGATGCCAAAGTTTGGTACCAGTCCTTCCAGTATTTTCCATATGTATATTATTACATATCTCACCTGCCTGCGCTCCAAGGAGCAGAGACCTAGTGCCTTCAGTCGCTGGACTGTGGCGATCTTTTTTGTATAGTAATGCTGAATTGCCTCGAGTTCTGCTGTCCGCTTAACACTGTATGGTGACCACAACTGAGAGCAATAGTCTAGGCGGCTCAGAACAAATGTCTTCCATAGAGTCAACATGACTTTTTGATCCCTTGTACGGAATGTCCTCAGTATCCACCCTGCCAGTTGTCTGCACTTTGCTGTCAACTTGACAATGTGCATGTGAAATGATGCATCACTACACATGTTGATGCCCAGGTCTCTTACTGTTTGTGATTCTGGGATTGCAGTACCTCCAGGTCCTGTGTATGCCAGTTGGGGGGCACTTGTGGCCTTGT
>NC_069007.1:74932-80806 GCF_001194135.2 Octopus bimaculoides
ATATATATATATACACACATACATACACAATGTGTGCATGTGTATATATTTACATATGTATATAAGCATATACATATATATAAATGTACTTGTGCATATATTTACACATGCACACACATATATACATATATGCTTATATATACATATTTCTATACATATTTACATATGTTTAGAAGCATATATATATATGTATATATATTTGATATGTTACTACCATATTTTTGTCCAGTAATTTTTATGGCTATCCTTACCGTTTTCGTCATTAATTAAACATTTTCTTTTTTTTTTATTATTTTCTTCTGTTTTGTTTCTTTATTTGGTCAATTTTTTTCATTTTTTTTTTTATTTTGCTTCCATTATTTTGAAGTTGTCACAAATGGTCACGGTTTGAACCCGCACTCACTGCTTTCCTCTTCCAGAACCAAATTTGTCGATCAATGCCTGTGCATGGATTCATTAGCAGCGTTTTCCCATCCAGTGATATTTCCATGCATTTCAGTGTGTTCACATGTAAAATTGTTCGATCCTGTGAATTTGAAAGAAAGCAGGAATATAATACATAATAACAGACTAAATTACAATAATAATCTAGTACAGTTAGAAGTTATTAGTCCTAAAACTTCAGGAATGATCTGAATGTTAGTATTGTCTGGGAATATCTCAATGTAGTTGCTTAATTAACCTTCCTGAAATTGCAATTAAATCTCTCCCAACAACATTTCCATTTTGAAAAATATATATATGTCAGATTATGTATGGTTCAGCATAGAAATACGTGGATTGCGTCTGTGGAGGGAAAAAAAGAAATTATAATATTGGGTTGGCAACTAAGTTCCTGCCGTTTTTTTAAAGTTTGGAATTTATTTCGTTTTTAAATTTTGGAATCTATTTTTTTTTGAGAATTCTATTTTTGAATCATTTTGGAATTTATTTTGTCTTTTTTTTCGATAGCTTTGAAAATTGTTAAGCTGTATTACTTCTGTATCATCTTAGAACAAATGGTCAAGTTTCTACCATATTTCTACAAATGGTAATAAAGCAATTCTTTTCTTAAAGCCATGTATTTTATATACTCACTTCTCGATACTGCCACTCTTGGTTCCCGTGTTGACTGTGGCATGGGTATATTATAACATTTTCACCTCCTGAGTAATCTAAACAGCCATCATCACGCCGAATTTCATCATTTTTACTTAGCATCCAGTACTAAACAAAACCAAAAACAATATTCAAATAATATTTTTGAAATGTTAATTAAACACACACACATATATTTGAAAATCTGCCTCAATAAGCTTCATCTGACCCATGAAAACACTTTGAGTCATGTCCTTCCCAAATGTATAAACAATTGAAAATCTAATGAATGCAACTAAATAGCAATTAATGAACATTCAAGATTCTACATACCTGGTTTCCTCCCTGATTATGGCACGGCCACATAATAACTGGTTTGTGCATGTTTTGATGATCCACAGAGGCATCAACACACATGGCTTTCTGTTTATTTCGGATCTGAACGGTTTGAAAATAAATAAATAAATAAATAAATATTACAACAACAACAACAACAGCAAAAACAACAATTTTGTCCAAAACAACGACAATGATATACAGTGAATTTCCAGTGCCATAGAAACGTAATAAAGACATGGAAAATAGCTAATATATGACGAAAAGGGAGATTGTGAGGCGCAAAGACGATGGTGTAAGGTGTTTCCAGCAGAAATGAAATGTTTGTTTGTAGAAAGATTGTGAGGCGAGAAATCGTGAATGAGGGAGGAACTGTAAAGATGTGATCTAGCCTCTCTCAACTCCCACCAGTTAGCAGGTAGGGACATAGCACAGAAGACCATGGCCTTTTACACACCAACCATTCTATTTATCATTCCATTGTGTATATATGTGTGGCCACAACAAACGTGTTTAAGTTGCAACCCCGCTTGTATATATGTTTTTCATCTGGGTTTACGACCAGCGAAATTACAGCCTTCGGAGAGTCATATTGGCTCAATAACAACCTGCACCGTACAACAATGTAAGAATAAGAAAGTTGACATTGTTTGGATATGAAACTGAGTGCAATGTCATAAATTGAAAGAATGGAAAAGACACAGTAGACTGGCCAAGCTGCAGCCCAAGCAATTCGTGTAGGAAAGACCACAACTAAGAGTAAACGTGAAGTAATAGAAGGCAGAGGAGGAATAGAAAACAGTTTCAAAGATGACACCTCAAAGGTTGGTGTTATGACAATAATATAGACTGAGTCCAGGTTGTAAAATGGTTGGTGACAGGAAGAGAATCCACCCCCACCCCCCACAGCCAGGCAAAAATCAATAAAGAAAATATGCCTAACACTAAAGATGAGTGATGTATTCTACAAGTGAGGATAAAGGACCATGATCATTGGGAAAAGAAACAGAAAGACTTCTCCAAGCCATGTCAACATGTAAAATTATGATAATGCTAACAATCCAGATAATTATAATGTAACAGAAATGTTATGAAATGTCTGACTTAATGACTTACCTCTCCTGATGCTAATGCTTCTCCAGGTATAAAAAGATCGGGATATACATTCTTTATATACCAGTCGAATGAATGACATTTTAAACGTTCACGTAATTTTTTCCTGTCTGTGACATCACCAAAATCTCCCTACAATACAAAGTGTAAATATGTTGATGTAAATAGATACATACATTATATATATATACACACACACAATAAATCTACACACACACACTCCAGGCTCATGAGGCTGGAGCTTAGTAGGGTCTCCAAGGCATTTAAGTGACTGAGAGTGCAAGAACTCAGCCCATTCCTTTATAGAGAATGAAGTGCTTTGCTCAAAAAAATATGCTTCCTTAATCCTGTAATCAAATTCATGGCAGAAGTGATTGTGATTTTAATAGCCGAAACACACACAAAGAAAAATGATCTTATTAATGATATAAAGTACTCAATATATGAATATAGAACTCGTTATTAACTGGTGTGCATGAAATACAAATCCCAGGATCTTAATAGATTCAAGTTTATCAACAACCATCAGTAAAAGTGAAAATTCGTCCGAAAAGAGAACTTCTTGACTACACAACCAAACCAGCATGTATAGAATATTTCATAGCTATAAGGACAAGGCAGTGTTAAGAAGTTTTGTTTTGTATCTGTGTGGTTTCAGGTTTGATCCTGCTGTGTGACAACATGTGAAAGCATCTTCAAGTATAGCTTGGAGTTGACCAATGTCTTGTGAGCGGAACTGGTGAACAGAAACTTTGTGGAAGCCCATTGTGTGTGTGTGTGTTGCATTTGTATCTACATGTCTTAACAGTGAGGATGTTTATATCTCACATGAATCACAAGTCTTTTATTTTTGGTCTTTTGTGTGAAAGTGTGAAATGAAGTGTTTTACTTGTGACGCAAGTAAGGAAGGCATCTGGTCATAAAAAACATTGCTTGAACATGAAAAAGTAGATGTAAAATCAATGATATATAACACTGTGTGATGCAATGATAATAAAACAATATATATTTTAACTCACCAAATCATAATTAAAACGTTCATAATAATAATTTTTATATTCATCCATCCATACTTCTGCTAATCGTACTGAATTCTTTTTTACAACATTTACACCTGTACGCCACTTGTATGGGCTTCTTTTTCGGAATATATGGCCTACATGTGAACAGGGGATTATTTCTAAAGTACCACCACACATCCATATCTGTGGAAGAATAAAAACAAAATATAGAACAATATTTAAAAAACAAAAAGCAACAAAAATTTCAAAAAATATATTACACATTTCCTTTTTATATATTTAGGTTTTAATATATGACTAAATGAATAAATTGTAGTGCAAAATGTATCCGAGTTATGCAGAAAAGGGGACATCCAACCCTGTTCACTTTGAAAGCTGCTTTGTAGCCACAGACTATTTTGAATCCACACATAGGAATCAATTCTCTTAATTCACCTTTAGGGCTAACACTTCAATTGTAAATGGGGACTTGCTGAAGACCAGGTTTTCAGATTCATATAAGTCAAATTGCTGGTAACAGTCTCAGCTAATTTTCATGCTAACATTTTCTTCAAATACTTAAGGCCTCACTTAAGTTGAGCATTTAGATTCATTTGCCAAAAAAAAAACAATTTTACAGATTTGATTATTTAAGTTAATATTTGATAATTCTGCTTAATATTCTGAAATAAAAAAATGTAGTCACTGCAAGTGACAAAAGCCAAACATGTCATCTCATCAGTCAGAAACAAACAAACAAAAGAAGAAAAAAAAAATTAACTGCAGTGAAGAGAAAGGGAAAAGAGGAATTTTTTTTAGTGTTTACTTACCCTAAATGAAAGTTCTAGGTTCTCACCACCCCAAATATCCATTCCAGCATCATACGTTCCAAGCTCTGTGAAATAGGCACGACTAATAGCAAATAGGCCACCTGCCATGGTAGGAGATCTGTTCGGGTATGCAATATGATATATATATATATATATATAAGAAGATATTTGTATATATGTATATAAACACATTTATTGGTTTATATATGCATAGAATTAGTCTTGACTTTAATATATAGTCTCTGTTGAGTTAAAAATCATCTTTAGGTGTGTGGTTTTGAAATGATTTTAACTCAACAGAGACAATATATTAAAGCCAAGACTAAGTCTAATGCATAACAGTCCCATGATGGCTTCACTGACCGAAACTTCAAAGTCACTGTCAACAACATTCTTGGATTAAAATAATAAATTAGTACTCTACAAAAATGTATAGAGTAGCCCATCAGATGAATGCAAAATTGTTTATATTATAATTGAATATAAAAACAAACATTAACATATATATATATATATATATATGATAAATAAATAAAAACACATTTATTGGTATATATATATATATATATATATATATCGCATATACGTATAATTATATGGCTATGCATGCATACAATATTATGCACATATACAGGTACATAAATATGCATATATACAAACATTTATGCATATATGACTATATATATCTCTATATACAAAGAAGTAATATCTATTGTCAACTGAAAGGGGTGTTTAGAAGAATAGATGTTATTTTAACTGCAGGAAGACACCTTTCCCACCTGGTTATTCATGAAATTTACACTTGACATAGGCCTGAAATTTTGGGGGAAGGGGCCAGTTGATTAGATCGACCCCAGTACACAACTGGTACATTATCTATCTACCCTGAAAGGATGAAAGGCAAAGTCGACCTCGGCAGAATTTGAACTCAGAACATAAAGACAGACAAAATACTGCTAAGCATTTCGCCTGATGTGCTAATGTTTCTGCCAGCTCACCGCCTTAATATATATCGCAAGCCGGGAGAGAACTGCCTACTATTTGAGCTTGAGTCTCCCACATTTAGTTGACAAGAAACATTAATTCTCAGTAGAAATACTGCTTTTATCTCTTAACAAAGATTTTCTTAACGAGCATGTTTGTAATGAATGTATGCATACATACTTCCATGGATGTATGCATGTATCTATGTGTGTATGTACACAATGATGTTTTGATGTAAAATAGACTGTATACACACACACACACACACACACACACACACATATATATATATATATACATACACAAGCATATATACCTATGTATTATATACAGATCCAGAATGAAGTTTTGTCAGTGAAGAGGTCATGGTTTGAAAGTGACAAAAATATTTGGAACACAAATTAAATTTAAATGTTGAAGTGAATCTAACTGTTTTTTGTGTGTTCTTAAACAGCTTATAAACATCTTCCAGGCTGCAATTGTGTATGTGTATGTATATATATATATATATATATATATATATATATATATAT
>NC_069007.1:81460-93595 GCF_001194135.2 Octopus bimaculoides
TATATATATATATATTAAACAATAGAAAATGAATTTAAAATCATTTAAAGTCAATCACTACAATTGTTTCTACATATTCTTACTCTTGGAGTACATTGGGGAGATGATATGATTAACCATTATCATCCATCAAAGATGTAAAATGCACTTCTTCCGGTGATTGTTTTAAATAATTCCTTGTTCAAATCATAGTCATTTCACCCAGTGTGAGAATGACTACCCTAAGCTCTTAGTATTCACAGTATGTGATTACACAATATGTCACGTGTATCATCTAAAAAATGTATGAGTGTACAAATGTGTCAAAACAATTGTAGTGATTTTAAATAAAGAATGTCATTCAATCTATTTCCTATTGTTTATGCATTTTATGAATAACATGAAATTCTTGATGTATATCTAGCAGCAGGTGCATTTCCACTGTATGATGACAGTAGGTAGCCAATAACTGTAGATGAGCTTTGCATAGCATATTACACAGTTTCTACCCAAATCCCTTTAGCTCTCTCTCTCTGTATATATGTGTGTATATATATATTACAAACATATACATGCATATACATACACACTTATACATATACACACACACATATATATACATGGGTATGTGTGTGTGTGTGTATATATATATATATATATATATATATATATATATACATGCAAACATGTTTGTTTTAATGTACATATGCACAAACGTGCACAATCATGTTTGAAAGAAATGTCAAATAGTGAGAGGCTGTATTTAAGATAGTTGTGTGCTGCAGTGTTAGAAGCATACAAAGTAGTAAATGTGAAAAGGATGCGTGTGTTGACTCTACCTCAGAATATTAAGTGACAAAATGTGTTTGTCACTACTCTCAATTTGGGACACTATAAAGTCTATAACTTTTTGCAGGTCAACGTGGAAAGAGGTGACATATAGTTGATTCTATCCATCTCTGATATTTGATTGCTACTTTATTTTATGAACACGAGGAATAGGAAAGTTAAAATCAACATGGCTCAATTTCAAACTCCCTAAATCTTCTTATCAAAATATATTATTTATTAATGAAATTTAGAAGACCAGTTTTAATGGAATGATATTAAAAAGGAAGTTAAACAATTAGTATTTTTTTAGTTTGTTTTAGAAATGTTCATTTTATGTGTGCAATGTGTCTTGCTCATTGAAAACCATTTGTTTTTTGAAATCATTAAAGAACAGAATTTTGTGTGCATGTGTGTGTGTGTGTGTGTGCGTGTATATATGTGTGTATGCATGTATTTTTCAAAATTCATAGGAAAATATGTTTTAGAAAATTAGTCGGTTGCAGGTTTTTTTTTTCCTTTTGAAACTAAGAAAAATCTTTGTTTCAAATAATTCTGTTTTATATTTTTATTGTAATAAAAGAAATGTTGTTGAGTGTGAAACCTGTACTTTTCCTCTTCTTTGTGTGTGAGTGAATGTGTGATGGGAAGAGAGATGTTTTTTTTTTTTAACCAGCCAGGATAGGTATTTAATTTCTTTGAGAAATACACTCAGTGTGACACATAAAAAACTTTTCTTCATATTGTATTATTCCTCATCTTAAGAAATGATGAAGCCAAATTTTAAAGGTTTGTAGATACGTGGCACTTTGTTATGCAAACACAATATACTATGAAGCATATTAAAATGTTTTTCTAAGTGTCAGTCTAATGTCCTTTTGCATCAGCAGTGCTTGTTAAATTATTTTTAAGGTTGTTTCTACAGATTTTATAGCCAGCACTGATTTTTGCTACAGCATTTCCCATCAGATGTAAATAAGCAATGAAATCAGAGACGTGGGTAATGAGTGTGTATGCCATATTTCAGGGGTTGTTGTCCCTTCATCAGCACCCATCTAACCCACTTCTGTTCCAAAACACATTGCTTATGCAGCCACGGCATACAGTGGTGTTAAGTTATTGGATTTACCAATTTAGATATTAGACAGATTCCTGGAAGCTGATCTGCAAACATTAAATATTTGTTTCATTTCCTCACGGAATTTTACACAGGGCGTTTTGCCATTTATAGCTATGGTCAGTCACCGTGTGCAACACATAAGAGAGATATTAAAATTAAGGGATACCCGTGCCTGAAGCCTTTTGAAATAAAGAAAGGTCTTAGATAGGAAAGGTCTTACACAGAGGGAATCCAACTCAAAATTTTAAGCTAACGAACAAATATTTAACAATAATGTTGAACATTACAATGAAGCATTGAAAAGGATTCAATGATATTCTGTACAAAGAACAAGGAAACTGTAGTGGAAAGATTGGTACTTCTCAAAACAAAGAATCTTAGTAAGAAATGCTACCATTGTTTCTATGTAACATCTAAATCAAAACAACACACAAGGTCAATAGAAAACTGACGTCATAAATGCTAAACTCCCATAGAATAAACAGCTGAGTAAAGAAGACAACTAAATACCTCAATAATAATTAAGGTGAACAAATGGATGACAACAAAGTGTGCTGAGGCAGATTAGAGAGAAAATGTTTAGTTAATAGCAATGACTATGTGTCTCTTTAAATGGAGAAAACTCTGCTAAATTTCAAACCAAATTAAAAAGAGAAGGTTAAACAGAAATCTAAAATAGGTGGTAAAAGAATATTTACTTCCATAAAATCTTTATTAGTTTTGGTCCCAACAACGAAGTTACACTTGAACCCTTAAGAGGCTGTAAACATGAAAAATTCTACAAAACTGATAAACCTCAAGTACAACAAACTACAGAAAAAGAAATGTAACTTGATATGACACTCCTTACACACACACACACACACACACACACACACACACACACACAAGACTAACATAACTAGTGCTTTCTTCAAAATACCAAAGGCAAACTTACCTCCCGACCATAAACACTATAGTATTTTCAATCGATATACAGTAAAATTCTCATTCTCAACAGCATCCAACCTGGCAAATGTCATTAACAACTCTAATATCTCAAAACTTAACAAACACACAGAGCACAAGCCTTGTGCTCATGAAACACAATCTCTCTCTCTCTCTCCTTCTTATTTATGCAATACTGGAGACTTAAATGGAAATAGAAATCCTCAGACTCAATCTATGACAGAAGATCCAAAACCGATGTCAAACACTCAATACAGGGGCAAAAACACAAAAATAACTAGTTATAACTTGGGGTATCAAAACTCTATTCTAAAAACAAAGAAACTGGTGAAAAACCTTTAGTACAAATCCAAAACTAACAAAGCTAACTCAGAGTTCCTTCATAGCGAAGGATTTTGGATTTCCACACACTGAAAGTAAACACACACACACACAGTAATAGGAAAATGCTGGTGGTTACTTTGAAGTTTCGACTTAGCAACCAATATCAAACTGGTTGCAGACAGGAAGTCAATATATCATTCACAATCAACCTTTTCCAAGCAAAGATATAGAAATATGTATAAAACTACAAAGTGTTGAGTAATCCATCAGCTTAATGTGGAAGCATTTGCACGTAGGTGTGTGTGTGTGTATGTGTACAGTAATATCAGCACCAAGAAGTGTTTAGGCATAAGTAAATTTTAGGTTAGTCAAAAAATATGTTTGTGACATTTTTCTACTGTTAAAAGGCAAATTCACTGCAGTTACCACGGAGAAAAAAAATTATCCATGCTAACTGAAGAATTAAGGGCTAGAAAGACTTGGAGAAATAAACCATACTGGAAAAGAAGATTAGGGAAGACCCAGTAAACCAACAGAAATTTAGAGACATTCTAATGGATGATAGAGAGGAGGAGAAAGAGGAAGAGGAGGTGGTGGAGGAGGAGGAGGAGAAAGAGGAAGAGGAGGTGGTGGAGGAGGAGGAGGAGAAAGAGGAAGAGGAGGAGGTAGGGACATATAGCTTCAAGGACAATTGGAAGTCTCTGTGGAACAAATCTGTGGCTGGTGCAAAGTCCCAGCTCGGCAGAGGGGAAAAAACAGCAGAGGATTATATCAGGGAGCCAGAAGAGAGGTTTACAAAAGGAATGGCAGAAAGTAAGGAGTTTGCCAATGTTCTACAGTGTGAGGATGAGAGGCATAAAATGTTCAGGATTGCAAAGCAGTGTATCTGAGAGAATAGAGATTTGATGGGTGAGACGTGTGCGTGAAATCATCTGTGACAATACATGATGTGTGTGTGTGTGTGTGTGTGTGTGTGTGTGTGTGTGTGTGTGTGTGTGTGTGTGTGTAACAATATATCACAGTACCAAATATGACTGTATAACAACAAGCAATGTAACAAGACTTGGTTATCTTATTATAACCGTTCACACAATATTAATCCAATGCAGAATCAATAATGAGACTAACGCTGTCACAGTTCGACCTCAACTCTCTGCTGGTTCATCTGTTTATAAGACTTGCCCAGTCCACTGAAAGTCCCATGGGGGTTGGGGTGTCAGTTCACACCACAACATCTTCCCTTTTAAACTATACACTTCTCGGAGTGTGTGGATATACACATTTATTTACTTTTTTTTATTTCTCCCCCACATTTTCCCTTTTAAAAAAAATCCACACCAAAAGGAGTCCAATACTTTTCCCTCTTTGGGTCAACCATTAAAGACTCTGGAAATTCCCTCTTTCTGGTACTATTCCGATCGGGTGTGTCAGTTTTCTCTGGAAATAGTACTTCAAGCATAGTTACATAAAATCCGTCAGTTCTTGTATTATTATTCTTGGTGTATCTTTTTCCCAACTGGTTTGCATACCTTTTGAAATTGAACCCTTGTCCTTTTGCCGTTTTCACCATCTAGACAATTTCCCAAATAACACTGTCCTCCCATGACTGTTTTCCATATCTGTACGTTTTTTTAAAAAGCACTTTTACACCTCCTTAAAAGTTTTCAGTTGTAGTGCTTTTGTCATTTTTGTTATTCCAAGGATTTTTCTCTGCTTGACAGCAGTTTGTCGAATATGGACTTAATCTTTCTCACGAACATTAGTTTGGTTGGGGATTTACCTGCTGGTGCATTTGGGTTTGGAGTAACTCTATATACCTTAGAAATTCTATTAATGCCAGGTCATCAACCCTTCCATTGTTCTCTTTTCTTAATGCTCTCTTGAGCATGTCCATGAACCATCCTGCCTGACCAGTTGACCGTGGGTGATATGGTGGCATGATCAATTTGGAATATCTGGCATAAATCTCTGAATTGAGATCCTGTAAACTGTGTCCCATTATTGGACACTATGGAATCTGGTATACCAAATTGAGCAACTATCTCATGGAAGAAATCAATTATTGCAGACAATGTAGGATGTCTACATTTACATACTTCTGATCATTTTGTGTAACCATCCATTCCTACAAGAAAATAGTTTCCATATAGTGGGTCTGCAAAGTCTATGTGGAGCCTGGAGCATCGTGTCTCAGTCTTTGGCCACAGTCGATATCTTACAGTTGGTGATTTCATTGTCCAAGTACAGCCTCTGCAGAATCATACAAGATTTTCCATATCTTTATCCATCTTTCGCCAATACACGTAGCTTCTCATAAGTGCTTTCATGTGCAATGTTTCTGGATGTCCAACATAAATATCTTTCAGAATTTTGGTTTGCAGCGTCAATGGTACTACAATCCTCGGTGCATACATCAGAATGTTGCTGTATACAGAATATGAGTTTGAATTAAAATTTTCAGTCCAGTGTGTATTTACTTTATTTTCTTTCAAAGTGACTTTCATTTTATTTATAAAGTCATCTTTTGGTGTTTTCGCTTTAATTTCTTCTAAGGTAGCACATCTTTTAACTATTTGAAGACTTCTTGGTATTTTTGCGTCCAATTCCATTTCATTCCTTTCTTTTAACAGGTAATTTAATGGAGAAATACATGTACCAAAGTATGTTGTATTGCAAAGCAACAGAAAAGACAGGAATCATGGTTGAGTTACAAGCTACATGTGTGAAAATCGTACACCCCAGATTCTTTGGCCACACTCAAACTCAGTGTGTAACACACTAATTGTACATATAAGACAACTTGGTGTTGTTATATGTACTACTTATTGCCCATCGGATGCTCCAAATCACATGGGCCTATTCAAAGACTGTCTTGCAAGAATAGAAGTCTTAACCAAACTAGAACAACATATCAGTGTATTTCTGATAGGAGATTTCAACCTACACAATGTAGGATGGTCTCAGGCCCTTTTTCTCTCAGGAATGATGTGACATGAAGAAAGTCAGGTGGAAACCCTGCTCAACCTCACCAGCCGGTTATACATGGAGCAAGTAATACTCCACTCGACCAGGTCAAATAATATACTTAATCTCTGTTTCACAAGCAATATGGATTTCATCCCTAATGAGAATTTAATACCGACTCTACTCTTGGATCACAATACAATGGAGCTGATTCTGTATGGACCAAAGAAACCTTCAGACATGCAGCCTACGAGAAGCACCCAAAATCTATCCAGTCTGAACTTCCATAAAGCATACTGGGAATCAAGTGAGAAAGAGATCATCAAACAGGATTGACTCCAATGTCTCTCTACACCTGACACTGACATGAAATTCAAAGAATTCATGTCCATAATGCAAGCCATAGATCTGGAAAATCCTAGAACATCTTAGGCATTGTAAGTTACACAAACAGCAGAAAGAGGTGGTAACACAACTGCATGGTACCAAAAGATTCACACTGTCACCAGGATACAGGACCAGATACTGCAACAGTTTGGATTTCAAAGGTCCACAACTCTTCAACATCCTTCCACAAAGCTTGAGAAAACTACATGAGGTGGATGAAGGTGTCTTCAAAACAAAACTGGATCTCCTCCTATTAAGAATTTCAGATGAACCTATCCTGTGGCAAGAAATGCAGATGAGGGTCCCAACATCAAACCTCCTCATTCACTGCATGCCACACATCAGAGAAGGTTAATTGAAAGTATGGCAAAGCTAATGGTTGGTGCCCCAGCATAGTTGCAGCTCTTGAGCTAAAACTAGTAAAGAAATATATATATATATATATATAAAGAAAACCAAGTGTCAGGACTTGACTACTGAGACTCGGTTGCAGTCATCTGCCATAGTTTCTAAGTAAAATCAATACACTATTTTGTGTAGAAGAAAGGTCTGGAACCAAAACTCTTGAAGAAAGCCCCCGCCCCACCGCCACCACCAAATAGCTATGGTGTTGGAGATCACATGAATGGGGTTGTAGTTGACAAAAGATTATACATGGAACCCTTCTTCTAAGGAAGGCTAATTCAGTCCTTGTTCCTTTTGAGTGAAGCTTACAGGCTAAGGGGAGAAATGCCTTGTGATTCTGAGATACTTGCTGAAGATACAGAAGAGGTTCAAACAATCAGATAACATTAGTTACCATCAGAAGAGTGTGCAATATATATATATATATATATATATATATATAAAAATTTTCTGTAGTTTCTCAGTGGGGCAGAACATTTCTCATGTTTATTTCACCCATATATAAGAATACATGTGTATTGATATATATATTCATATGCGCATGTGTGTGTGTGTGTCTATGTGATTGAGTATGTGTGTGCATGTACATATATATGCATATACATATATCCATATTTGCACATTTATATGCTTGTGTGTATATTTGTATACTTATATTAATACACACACAAACACGTATTTACATATATACATATATATCTTATAATAAATTAGTTAATGTGGCTGAAATTGATGTTTAACCAACCTAATTGGTGCCGCTATGTCAGACATGTTTCTATAGAATTTCGATGGAACCATCCAGTTGAATATCAAATTCCAGTCAAAACGGCCTATTTGTATGGCACTTCCTACTGAAGTGACAAAGTGTAGTGTACTGTCATCGATCTGGTCAATCACTGGAGTCACAACATAGCGCTTGTCAGTAGCGATTCGATCAAGAATAGGCTCCAGCCAGCCTGGATATAAAATTAGACAATTATTTTAACTGGTTAAATGTCTACATCTTTGTAAATTAGTTTGTTTATCATTAATAAGAGTATAATTTTTGCCAATTAACCTGATTATCTTAAGAGATGGTATTTAGTTACAAAATTTCATCTTCTAGGTACTCAAGTCAAAATTTGCCTTTGATTGTAGCAGTTGATAGAATAAAGTTGATTTAGTTAATTAAGCTCTTCTTCAAATATACGGTTTCATCAGACATCAATATTTTCATTTACAATAAATTTTCAAACAGCTTCGATTTCTGATCATCACCATTCTTGGATGAGTACAAAGTACAAGACTGAACTTTCAATCATTTTCTGATTTCTCATCTGACATTTCTCAGAGTGGATCCTATGAATAAATTCTAGTTAGTATACCATGAAATAAGATGTCCCCGATTAATAATTTATTTTATCATTTTCAAAATAATAAGTTATCATATATTATATATTATTTAAATAAATGCTCTCAAACAATTTTCATTTACTATAAAATGGCAGAGTTGTCTGTTTTGCATTCCACGATTTTTGACAAAATCATATAACAGATTCTGTAAGAAAATAAGTTTGGGAATGTATTTCATCACAACACCATTGACACAGGAATTTGAAGTGAAATTCCCTTTAGTTTAGAAATAAAGGTTTCCTAGATCTAATTCAGTCTGATACAATGTAGTTTGAACATTTCTAGGAATAAGACAATGACTAGAGATGAAACTGATTGATACATATGTAAATCCTGAAATACTGTTTTATGTCCATCTCTAAGAGTGAATGAGGTGAATGGTTTGGAAAATTATAATCTTATTTTAAACAATTCAATTATGCATCCAGTTTAATTGTTATTTGCTTGGTATAAATAAAAAAAATGTTTTTAACAATAACATAAAGAAAGAATGTAATAATAGCTAAACAAAAATAATAAAGAATTGAATAATAATAATAATAATAATAATAACAACAACAACAACAACAGCGATTTTGTTTGTCTCTGCTACAGGTTACTAAATGCGGCCTTCAGTGCACTAACACCTCCTTGTCTGTCCGGAAGTCAAAGCCCCAGAGGATCTTTGCCCTCTTGCTTTCGTCCATTACCTTTTCCAGTGTACATTGGTACCAAGCACCCATTACCTCATATCCATACTTCCAGTACAGTAGTTTTGGACTATCTTGTCGTTTCTGTGCTTCAACGCTTTCTGCACAAGACTTTCACAAGCACTAACAATGCTCCTACCCACACATGTGGCCACGGTTCATTGTACTTCTGTTTATCCGTTTTCACTGAGCTTGGGTATTCAATGCCAGGCCCTGGGCCATGATGATTAGGTTTTCAGTCTTCTTTTCAAGGTTACCCATGCTGAGCCACCTCCATGATGCTCCCCCACGGTACACACAATATCTTCAATCTACAACATCACAATATTGGATACTGTGCAACGCTTTCAATAATAATAATAATAATAATAATAATAATAATAATAATAATGATAATAATAATAATAATGATGATGATGTTTTCTACTATAGGCACAAGGCCTAAAATTTTTAGGGAAAGAGTTAGTTAATTACATCAATCCCAATATTTGATTAGTACTAATTTTATCAATTTCCTGAAATATTTCAGAAGAGGGCAAGTCAATTACAACAACCCCAGAGTTCAACTGGTACTTAATTTATCGACTCTGAAAGGATGAAAGGCAAAGTTGAAAAGAAGTAGGATTTTATGCAGAATCAACTTACAACAGATGCTTTTATAGAATCAAATGCTTGATAAAGCAACTTATCCAAAAATAAGCTGACATCACCAACCCAATGCATGCAATATATTCTCTCTACAATCATCGCTCAATTCTATAACAGAACTGTGAGCTCTGTCATCAAATACTACATTACAGATTCGATATCAAATAGCCATCCCACGCTCAACATTTGACATTATAAAACATTGCTCAATCCATACAACTCACTCCCTGCACATTCACAATAACACACGCGAAGCCAGCCAACAAAATGTGACATGTGGCTCATAATCTCCACAGAAAATAGAAAGAACATTAAAATAAGATGAGAAATAACAAATGTCACAAACAAAAGTAGAACATTATCGACAGCTGTGAATTTCCATAAAAAAAAAAAGACTGTCAAGACACAGCTCAGGAAATCAGAGGAGCACTGGATGGTGGTACTGTAGACACATGGAGGAAATTGTTGAAATAATAACAATAATAATGGTTTCAAATTTTGACACAGGGGCAGCAGTTTTGCGATGAGTTGATTACATCAACCCCAGTGTTCAACTGGTACTTATTTTATCTTTTCTACTCTAAGCACAAGGCCCAAAATTTTGGGGGAGGGAGCCAGTCAATTAGATCGACCCCAGTATGCAACTGGTACTTATTTTATCAATTTCTAAAGGATGATGGGGACAAGTTGACCAGATAAAAATTTGGAAGACCACTAAACATTTTGGCCAGTGTCCTAATGATGGCAGCTCATTGTCTTTGAAATAATAATTCTTTCTACTATAGGCAAAAGGCCTGAAAAGGGGAGGCGAGGGGCCTAGTCGATTACATTGAGCCCAGTGCATAACTGGTACTTAATTTATCGACTCCAAAAGGATGAAAAGCAAAGTCGGCCTTGGTGGAGTTTGAACTCAGAACATAATGAAGAGAAAATATTTTACCCAGCATGCTAACGACTCAGCCAGCTCACTGCCCAATTGATGCTGACAATAGGATGCACCATTCAAAGGCAAATGTTAGTGGAACTTAGGCATCAAAAGTGGAGGAAGGTAGATATATCTCAAACTAACGTACCAAACCACCACTAGGGGTCTACACATCTTTCTCTCAATATCAGGAGTTTAGCCGTCTAGAAATTATGAAACGTTAGGAAAACAGGAAGAAACTCGATTGAACAATAAAACACTTGAGAACATTTTCTCAAGACCTTTTTTTAATACAAAAAGACAAAGCAACACAACCGTTTGCCAGAAGATTAAAGCAAAAGGCAAAACATGGCCACCGACCAAAGTAGAAAAACTGGAAAGAAAAAGTTATGTACGGTAAATATCTAGCTCAACAACGGATAAATCAATGGCTCAAAGGTATTGGGGACACACTTACACACAACCCTTCCACCCAACGAATTAATTTTATGCATACATCAAGAAAACGGGGGGAAAAACGGGTTTAATTATGAATAGCCTCCCATTTTTCCAATGAGAATAGCCTCCCTTTTTCCAATGAGAGTAGTCTCCCCCTTTTTTTTTTCAATGAGAGTAACCTCCCTTGTTTGCTAAGGGAAGTTACTCTTGAATTACTCTCGAAAACAGAATTTACAGATTTTTGCAATAAATGAATAATAATTAAACCAATTACAACAACAACTCTCCGAGGCAGTTTGATCGGCTAGAAACTACAGCCAAATCCCCTGAACAACACACATGTAATGAAGGAAGAACACGATAGACAGTTGTCTCGTCGTCGCAGGAACAGAGCTGACTTAAACAACAACAAGAACTACACAATCCGTTAGAAATCGATGGAATCTAAATATAAAAGGGTTCACTGTGTATCTGTATGTGTGTGTATGTATATGTGTGTGGGTGTGTGCTAGTAAAAATAGGTGTAAAAGTATTTGTGTACATATGTATGTTCTGTGTGTATGTGTGTGTGTGTGTGTGTGTGTGTGCTGGTAAGTAAATTGAAGCACTGTAAGTTCAAATGCAGCAATTAGAAATTTGCAATGGAAAGTTGTGGAGCAGATTTCAAAAGAAAGTTTAAGATGCATGTTTAAAAAAAAAAAAAAAAAAAACTGGCGCAGATTTAACAAAAGAGACATATATAAACGAAAAAAAAAAAAAAATTTTTTCAAATTTTGGAAAAAGCTACCAAAAGGGCGATCCAGGTGAGTTGATTACATTGACCATAGCACTTGACAGGTACTATTTCATCAACCCCTGGAAACCGAAAGGTAATTATGAACTGAGAAAGTAATGAGTGAAAAGAAATAGCACATTTTGTTTGATGCACCAACGATTCTGTTAGCTCACCACCATAATAACCTTTCTTCTATAGACACAAGGCCTGAAATTTGGATGAGGGGAATAATCGATTACATCGACCCCAGTATGCAACTGGTACTTAATTGACCCCAAAAGCATGAAAGGCAATATCAACCCCAGTGGAATTT
>NC_069007.1:94435-97293 GCF_001194135.2 Octopus bimaculoides
AATGCTGCAAAACATTTTGCCTGGCATGCTAACAATTCGGCCAGCTCGCCGCCTTACTAATACTACTACTACTACTACTACTACTACTACTATTACTGGTTTTTAATTTGAGCACAATTTTGGAGGAAGAGTTAGATAATTACACCGATACCAGTAGTTAACTCGCACCATATTTAATCAAATTCTCAGCAGGATTTGATTTCAGAATGCAAATAACCAGAATTAATTCTAGATGGTGTTTCTCCCAATGCTTTAATAATTTTGCCAAGCCACCCCCATAATAATAATAATAATAATAATAATAATAATAATAATAATAACAGAAGAAGAGGAAGATGGAAAATTATTAATAGTATTAATAATAATGATGAAAAATTGATAATGATTTTAATAAACTAACTTGACTGGTGCACAAATATCTGATAAATTCTTATAGAAGCTGGTGGATTGCTTCCACCTGAAAATTAGGGACCAATCAAAATGGCCGATAGATACAGATTTGCTTGCACGCATGAAATGGAAATCATCATCGTTGATGATACCAATCATAGGTGTCACCACATGTGTATGGTTCGTCTGGATACGCGAGAGTAATGGTTCCAGCCAGCCTGTAGTTGAAGAATTTTCAGAAAGAAAAACAAAAAAATAAAACAAGAAACAAAACAATAACATAAACCATAACAACAACAACAGTGACAAACAATCAATTTCTCTCTGGCTATATAATAATTTCTTAACAAGGGGGAGCAGTTTTTGAGATGTGAGGTTACTCAAATTGGCTCCAACTTACCTTATAATAAATTACTGGTTCTTTATTATATAAATTGATAGAATAATCCAAGTTATTTTGTTTGGAACTCTAACAATTCTGCTAATAATAATAATAATAATAATAATAATAATAATAATAATAATCATCACCATCGTTTAGCGTCCATCTTCCATGCATTCATAGGTAGGGCGGTTGACAGGAGCCAACCAGGTAGAAAGTCTACCCAAGGCCCCTGTGTCCGTTTTGGCAGGGATTTTTACGGCTAGATGCCCTTCCTAACACCAACCACTCTGCAGAGTGGACTCAGTGCTTTTTACGTGGCACCAGCACAGGCGAGGTCAGTTTTGACAAAATTGTTACAGTGTGGACTGGATGCTTTTAACGTGGCACCAACACTGGCATGGTAACCAAGTAACTCACAAGACTAGGAATTATGAAGAGGGGGGAAAAAGCATTTATGTTGGAGAATGAAAGAGTGTGACAAATGTTGCCACGACAGAGGATGTGATCCAGTATTAAATGATAGGGTTCAACTGATGCTCATTTTATTGACCTAGGAAGGATGAAAGGCAAAGCTACTTTTATGAGATTTGAACTCAGAACGTAAACACAGATAAAATGCAATTAAGTATTTTGTCTGGTGTGTTAATGATTCTACCCGTTTGTGGTACGTGCGTAAGGCCTGACACTCTGGGGGAAGGGGTTAGACAATTACATCGACCCTAGTGCAGAATTAGTTCCTATTTTATTCACCTTAAAACAATGTTTCTCATCCTTTTTACCCTTGTGTAACCCTTAAAATAAATTACATGTATCAAGGAACCCCTGCACAAAACAGAATTATACACCATATCTTTCTCATATTTTTTTCATCATAGTTCACACAGTAAATATCGTTTTATATATATAAAAATAGAAATAGCAACCAAATCTCTCTCAAATCACACTCATAACAGAAAGAATAGGAAGACATAATAGAGAATGTAGTCCTAGATATGCTATACCTGAATAAAGGCAAGATGGTCACAATGGGAACGTTTTTGATCCAGAGGCTAATATGAATTTAAAACAACAAATATTAAAACAGCAGCATTGATAATAACATCAATCTCTACTCTGCCTTCTCGTTTAGTATCTGCGACAGCTGGTTTAATTGATTTGGTCAATAAAAACAGAGAAACCAAGACCCTCCCTTACTTTCCATCAATAATCGGTGTTAGTCATTCAATACAAGCAAAATTACTAATGAGTTTCAGAGTCGTTGAGTGAGTTAACGGGAGATTTTGTTGTTGTTCTTGTTGAGAATCAATTTACAGTCAGGGAAAGAGTCAAGTTTGCCATTTAACAGTGAATATAAAAAAACTGTTTACACGTTCACTTCCTTTCATTTATTTTGTTAATAGGATTGTATTAATTAGCAGCAAATTTGCAAAGTTTGTTACAACACTGGCTAGAATACATTATTGGATCTGGTTCAGGTTTGTTTTACTTATATGCCTTTGATGGTGATGGTGGTGGGGCCCATAAATAAAACAGCTGTTTAGGGGCTGATTCAACTTTCTTTTTTCTGAAAGAAATCAGTTGGGGTCAAATATGGAGCGGGTCAGGTTCATCCATCTTCAAGAAATTCAGGCACACCATGTGTGACAATAGTGTTCAACAATTCCAAGAGTAGTCGAGGGCCTGAGGTAATTAATGGCAGAAATGTTGGGTTAAAAATCCCCTTAAGTAAAACAAGTCAAAAGCTGCCCATGGGAAATGAACCCATATCTTCTTTAGCAACCTTCAACTTTTTTCTGTCCAAAAGGGTTTTTAGTCCAATATTTACATGCTATTATTCATAGCTTTATAAAGTGTGTATGACCTGCTGACTGAGATACAACATGCAGACGATAGTTATGCAGATGATATTAAAGTGTCTCAGAGGATACAGAAGCCAGGAGAAGTTGCACAACTGCAACAAGAGCTGAATGCAATATACAAATGGGCTGATGACAATAACATGCAGTTTAATGCTTGAAAATTCCAAGCCCAGCACGACCGGTACCAACGAAGTGCAAACAGGATACACTGACCAAGGTGTATA
>NC_069007.1:97303-101347 GCF_001194135.2 Octopus bimaculoides
ACATAAATGATGTAGAGACACAGACCAAAGTATGCAGCATTTCATAATGACAAAAGAGAAGATGGAATTGCATTGTCTATCTGTGAAGATGTTACACCACTAACCCCGTTGTTACATTCAGACTTAGTTAGTGACACACTCATAGCACACTTAAAGCATCTGCACATAATATGCACATTATATCACCCGCCTAATGCTTTAAATCATGATGGTAAATTTGTGGAAAACCTTGCTATGATAATGAAAATAGGTGAATGCATTTATGTAGTTCTGATAGGTGACTTCAACCACCCAAACATTTCATAAGGAATGGCATATAAGGAATGGCATACAAAGAATGCAATCAAGCAGAATCTCCGCTTGATCTCACGAAAATGATGTCCAAGGAGCAAACTGTACTCTCTTCAGCCAGAAACAAGAATACATTAGACTCTTGCTTCGCTTATCCACAATGTGAAGGAATCACTGACAATTTTCTGAAACCACAACGTGACAGAACTGACAACGTATGACCCAAGATGTATTCCACACAAATGACACCCCCCCCCCCCCAAAAAAAATGAATCATCCAGGAAAACTGGCTTTAAAAGTCTCTATATGCAAGACATTGATACGAAACTCAAAGAATTAATGTTAATAGTGCAAGCCATATGCATTAAAGTTGTTCCAGAAAAGAGAGTTAGTACATATGAAATAAAAAGACATTCTTAGAGACAGGAGAGCCATTATGAGGCAAAGAATAAAGATCTCTACTCACTTAAACAACTCAATAACAGCAAGAAATCCCTCCTCAAAGAGGCGCTCTTAGTGATAAAAAATATCTCCCATGAGAAAGAAAAGGAAGAAAGATAAATGAGGGTGGTTGAAAATATATACATGAATCCTAAAACCTTTTACAAGTTTGTGAAAAAAAATCTGCAAATAAGGAAGCCTGATGAGTTCTTCAACATTGCAGATCAACATTGGAAAGAGGCAAACCATTGATTACATGGACATAAATGAGGAAGACGTAATATCAGCCATTGATGAGATGAACTCAAATTCAGCAATGGGCCCAGATGGCTTTTCAGCTGTTCTTTTAAATACATGCAAGATAAATTTCACAAAACCACTTTTTCAGAGTTTCCTTGTCTGTGATAAACTTTTCCAAAATGTTAAAAGAAGGTATAATATAGCTTGATCTCTCTGACCTCACATGTCAGCAAGGTCATGGAAGATGTCGGTCAGAAGGAGACTGACCACATTCCTGGAAGAGAATAACTTACTCACAAACACACAACATGGTTTCCACCCAAGGAGGAGCTGCCTCACATACCTACTACAGCATTATGACTGGGTACGAAAGACAGCAGCTCAACCAGTTGAATATGGATGTGATATCTTGATTTCGCCAAAGCCTTTGACAAAGTTGATCATGGGATGATGAATCACAAATTACATCACCCTAGGAAACTGAGAGAGTGGCTGTGTGTCTTTTATAAAGAGAGAAGTCAGATAGTTGCAGCCAATGGCTCTCTCTCTCACTAGGGAGACGACATCAATTCTCAGTGGAGTCCTCCAAGGAACTGTATGGGAACCATTACTGTTTGGGGTGGCTCTCTCAGAATGATAAGCCGAAGAGTAGCCGGTGGTATATACCTCACTCGAATTTTTACCACTTCTGAGGTTCTGCCCGCTATGAAACATATGTAGCTTGGATCTCACCTACTCCATTCCATAACTTATATATATATGTGTATATATATATATATATATATATATATATATATATCTATATATATATATATATATACATACACACACACACTGTCGAATGATGGAAATGAGTGCTCAACACTGCATTGGTGGATATAATTTCTTTATTTGTGAATTAAGGCTACCATTCATTTCATGTTAAGAAAAGTAAGAATATATTCTAGTGCTTTAACAATTTTTCAAACTGATTACATGGAGAAAGGTGTTTGCCTCCATTTTGGAAAATACAACCTTGTTTAGTTTGCAGAGATTCTAGTGAATTCTCCTGAATAAAACAATAAATCAAGGGATGTCCACCCAAGAGTAACCACCCTTAATTCATTGTTTTATTCACAAGAATTCACCAGAATCTCCAAGGACTAAATGAGGCTGTGTTTTCCAAAATAAAGATGAACACCTTTTTACATGTGATCGGCTTGAAAAATTGTTAAGTCACTAGGATATTTTCCTACTTTTCTTAACACGAAACCAACGGTAGCCTTAATTTGCAAATACACACACACACACACACACATTTACAAATCAGTCACAGAAACACTATGCAATAACATGGAAAAAGTACTTTACTACTTATTGTACAATCGACAATAGCAACAAAAGAGCGAATGATAACAGTTTTCATGAGTAGAGCAGACGTACTAATAACAACATATTTGAATAAAGGGAAATATTTCTACAAACTTTTATCTGAATCTTAATTCTTCCTATTTAGTCTTGATTCCCTGAAATATATCCTTGCATCATAATTATAAACCACAGAGATATCTTAATGTGTTCTCAGGTCTTTGGATGAAATTTGGGATAGCTCATATAAAACAAAGCAACAACAACAACATCAACAATCATAATAATAGCAATAATTACTTCTTATAAAGGGTAAAATGTCTGAAATTTAACGATACAATCGTTACTTGATTGATATTGTATTTTATCCACTCTGGAGAAACAAAAGACAAGCTCAAGCTTGGAGGGATGTCAACTCAGAATGTAAGAAGTGGAACAAATACCACAAGGCATTTCTCTCAACATTAACATTTCTGCTGACCACCACCATTAATAATTGTTTCTAAGACAAGCACGACTGAAATTATTTATGGGTGGGGTAGGGTATTGTTAGTTGATTACATCAACTCCAGGACACACAGACACACACAATTACCTATATATATATATATGTACATATGCATGTGTGTATGTATAGATATATATAAATGCATGTATGTTTGTATAGCTGAATAGACTAGGTAATTGTAGTAACCGACAATAAGAGAAACAGAATGAGCGTAAGGACGCTTAGCATTTATTGGTGCCTTACAACATGGCCAGGGGACTTCTGTCTTTGGGAAGAGTCATAATATTTGGCCATTTTATAAGATCTCAATAAACACCAAGTTTGTGTGTGTGTGTGTCCCCAAACACAGATATAAATATGTATGCATATATATATATATATATATACACACACACACACGTTTAAATATGTACATGTACAAGGTTTTGATATTTAAAATAACAGCAGAGAATATGTAAATAATTATAATCTGAATATGGAATGCCTCTTTCCTTTTTTATTTTATATTTATTTAGTAAAGCTCTACTTGCTGCTGTCTTCTTTTTTTTTTGTATTTATGCATGCATATATATATATATATATATATATATATATATATATATATATATATATATATATGTGTGTGTGTGTGTATATATATATATATATATATATACGCACACACATTTGTGTATGTGTGTTGTCTTTAACACTTTAAAAAAAGAAGACAGGTGTTTGTGTGTGTACGTGCATGCATGGTGTACATGTGTACACATATGATGTACGTATGTGTATATATGTGTGTATATATATATATATATATATATATGCATATATTTATATATACACACACACACACACACATATTTATACATACACACACACACATATTTATACATACACACTCTAACACACATTATAGACATATAATGTGAGGTACTATATATATATTAGTGTGTGTATATAGACACAAATACGCGTACATATATACACATACAGGGAAAGAATCGTCTTTTTTTCTTTCTCTCTACATATTGTCTTCTACTGGTTCCAAAATATACCTGATTGGTGCGACATCACTGTTCCGTCTCTGTCGTTCCACATCTGGTATTCCATGCCATGTGAATTGTAAACTCCAATCAAATCCTCCTATACTTGTGCTCTTAGCACTACCGTATTGGTAGCGGAATGACTCATCCTCGACCACATCTATCACAGGAGTCACAACATTTGACTTG
>NC_069007.1:102139-102894 GCF_001194135.2 Octopus bimaculoides
GACACATGAGTGCCATTTTGATGGATAACTTCAAAAACCCTATTTGTCATGGAATCTGTCAATTTCTTAATAGTAGAAGGTTGGATTGCCTCTGCTGCAGCTTTGATGGTTGCCCATAAGACATCTTTCGAAATAGACCCAACCATTTGCCAAACTGCCAGGTTCTTCAAGGGTTGCCCTGGATTTGTCACGGAACAGAACACAATTCATGTCATGTACTTCTGGGCCAACTGAAGCCTCAAACTCCTCTGAGGGGTCAGTTTCAGGGGTTCTCGCACAGAAGCCATGGTCCCGAGGATGTAGTTTCTGGTGGTTTTTGGTACATGAGGAAGACTGGAGGCAGTGAAAGTGGCTTTGCTTGTTTGTCCAGATTTCCCTCGTGACTTGTGGCCAATATTCCTTAAATCCCTAACTGTCACAGTCTTGGAGGTCCCACAATTGGATCGTTTCTTCCTTGGCGCTCATGTGTCCAAATAATTCACTATGTCAATAAATGTTATGATATTATTATGGTCTTTCTGTTAAACACACACTCACTGTATGCTTAATACGTAACATTACTCTTCATTTTATGAAAAAAAAAAAAAAAAATAGATGGGCTATTAATGTGGTTCACTGAAAAACTAAAGAATCTGAAATAAAAAAGAAAGGATGTTACACAGAATAATGAAAACATAAGAATGGTGTTGCCATGGGGTGCAAACCAGCTGGGGAAAGTTTTATCAAAATTTATTCACAGAAAACCGAAAAATCCT
>NC_069007.1:102914-106891 GCF_001194135.2 Octopus bimaculoides
ATATATATATATATATATATACACACACACACACAGTGGATGATGAAGATGATACATAAATATACAGTGCATGACAGAAAAATTGAATATGATGCAAAAATTGGATATTTGATATTTGCTTAAGCCAAAATTTCAAAATTTGAATTGTTTTAGGTTCACATATTCTACAATCACCTATTGTCAGTTTTTTGTTGATATAAGCTAACTGTCATGGTTGTTAAAAGTTTAATACCCAAAATATTGGAATGTCACATCAAAGCATATCATTAGAATGGAAGATTATTATGGAACATCAGTTTGTAGTTGGGAGTTCATTTGACATCAATGACGGCCAGCCTATATTGTGATACCAAGGGGCCTGACCAGTGATAATGGTCAGCCTTAGATCTTGATAGCAATATTCAGTTCTGCATGACTATTGCACAATCAAATAATCTTTTCCATAGATTATCTATGAGCTTGACGTAAAAGCTGCTATCAGAACTTTCTAAGCTTGAATTGTGTCACACAGCAAGGGTTTCTCTAGAGAACAACCTATTCAGATAGTCAATGAAGTTCAAAAAAGTACTGACATTCAATAACTATGAGATACTACAATCTAATTCTATGAAATCTTTAAATTTTAAGGATCAACCCATGGAAACTACAGCTCATATCAACAAATTACTGGTAGTAGATCAATATCGATTCATAAAACTTGTTACAATTGAAATTTTGGTATTGAAAGTTAACTGACAATAAAAGTGCAACTTTTGCACAATATTCTAATTTACTGATGTACATTGCATGCATATATATATATATATATATATATATAAATAAATAAATATATAAATGAAGTATGTATGTACTTATCTATCTATCTATCTATCTATCTATCTATCTATCTACCTATATATATATATATATATATAAATGTAGTATGTATGTACTTATCAATCTATCTATCTATCTATCTATATATATATATATACCTTAATACACACACAGAAAAACTCATACACACACACGTGCATAGATGAATTTGTATGAGTGTGAGAATAATCCTAGGCTAGTTAACTTCCCTGACGTCATGCTGGAGCTTAACTTTGGGTTATTCTACCCATATCACAAACTGGATAATAATGTCAATTACATAAACTGCTACTCCAATCACCCTAAAAACAAAATCATTAATTCTATCATTAAAGGTGTCCCCAGTAGAATTTCATACCTATCAGCAAATGAAAATATTTTAAGGCAGCATTCCATTGCTATAATGAGGCTCTCAATAGGGCTGCATACAAGGAAAAAAAAAACTTTTATACATAGATATGGTGGGCCCTTAATAATGGGATAAGCAATTATAGTACAAGTGGTTCTAAACAGAATTCTATGAGCAACATCATCAAGGAACAAGACTAAAAATAGTCAAGATAACATCGATAATAATAATAACAATAATAGTAATAATAATAATAATAATAAATAAATAAATAAATAAATAAAAATAATATAATTAATAAAAATAAAAATAATAATAATAATAAAATTAAAAACATGAACAAAAACGTAGAGGCCATAGCTGGATCCTCAACACAACATGCTATCCGGAAAAAAAATCATCCTGCTAAGAACAATCCACATTCTATGCAAGATATTATTAATACAATAAAACAACCCAAACAAAACAATCCTTAAACACAAGACACACTCCATACAGCAAATATCCAATGAAATAAACAGTCACCAACAGGCTGTATTCACAATAGAACATAGCTTGCATTGCACACACAACACACAAACACTAATACTATAAAAGACTGCAACCAAACTTCATAATAAAACAAACGGATGCAATAGTGGGAAGAGTTTGCACTCCCCCAACAACAAAAAAGGAACACAGAATGCTGCTCAGACACCAGCAAAACGGAGGTGATGCAGTAGAAAGTTGCCTGAAACTACCCAAAGTCGAATAATAATAATAACAACAGGAAGTAGAACTGACATGTGTAAATGAACTGCTACGTAATGTGAAAATATACAGGGGCATTTTGCAAGGGGACTTGCTCTCTCTGTACCTCTTTGTCATTGTGTTAAGCCCCCTGACACGTATACTCAGAAAATGCAGGCCTGCCTATTAGTTTATGAAAACCAAGATGGAAATAAATTGCCTGCTTTATATGGATGACCTCAAGAGATATGCAAAGAACGAGACAGACCTGGATTCTTTGATCCAAACATTTAGAAGATTCAGTAAAGACATAACATTAGAGTTTGGGGTAGATAAGTGCAGAGTACTAATTATGAAGAGAAGTCGGTAGGACAAACTTTGATGGCATAAAATTACCATAAAACAACATCATTAATTTGCTGTGGAGTAATGAGATATACAAATGCCTAGGGGTGCTTCAAAACGGTAGAAGAATGGAAAGAGAAATGAGAGAGAAAATCTCTAAAGAGTACAAGAAAAGAATTTTGAAGCTACTTGAAGTAAAATTAAATGGCGGGGAAGATCATTAATACAATAGGCTACACCAGACCTGAGATACTCTGCTCCCTTTCTGAAATGGACAAAGGTCAAGCTACTGAACTCAGAAGAATTAGAAAGCTATGCACAATGCACATCCATCCTGAAAGTAAGAGCAACAGACTCTACCTACCAAGGAAGGAAAGATGGGGTGGATTAATACACGCAGACGACACTATTACTACCGTGATATTCGGTTTAAAAATTATGTATGGAACACTTTCTCTCTAAATGTTTTATCTTATTTTGTTTCTATTACGTTTTTTCCTCTTCCTCCCTAACCTTCTTCAATTCTTCACAGAACACTCAGCTAATCTGCAGTTTTATCCTAAATTATTCTCCCTATATTATGATAAGCTGGATTTCCATGAAATGATGTTAATAATATACTTATATATACATATATACATACACACACACACACACACTCACACACAAATATGTGATTTTTATATATATTTACATATATATATATATATATTTCATATACACACACACACATATATATACACACATATACATATATATACATGCACACATACATATATAAGCACTCACAAATATTCCCCATTTTTTAAAGGTTTAGACGATGATGCTATGAATGTTGTTTTGGCAACATTTTATGGATGAATTATTGTCATGCATCAGGCTTTCAACAATTTTACCTTTGCCAAAATATTCAAATGCTTTATTGTTAAGAACCAGCTAAGAGGTTTTTTATGAAAGCTATGTAACCTACAACCCTACTGTCTCTCTTTTTTTCTTACACAAAATCCACTTTGGATCACATTATACAATTGGTCTTATCAAGAGAATGGCAGATGCAGTTTCAGGAAGATTTTAAAGTTCTGTTAGTCGGAATAACAATGCAAATAGATTTTACTCTTGTTGGGATGTTCACAACTACCATGAACAGTTCAGCTCTGTGCAAAACTCTGAGTAGACTCTCGTTTCTATATTTTAAACATATTTATCTTCTTTACTGAATGTAGTGAGTTCTGTATTAAATAATGCTTACAGTATGTTAAATACATTTTGTAATATATGTCACAACTCTTACATTATATATCCAGGTGAATGACACCTTAGGCAAGTTTCTTCTACTTTATCCTTGGGCAAATCAAAGGGTTCAGTAGGCAGAAACCGAAAGAAGCCTGTTTATATGCATGTGTGTGTATATATGTGTGTGTGTGTGTGTGTGTGTACATGTGCATAATGTTTTCATGGTGAACTATGATTTTAAACCACTAGGAGCTTATTCAAATTCATAATCTTCTACAATGCTGCTATATCTAAATTTACCATTTTTTTCATGACTGTGGAGCTGTGGGAATTGCTAATTTTCATGCTCAAAGCCATGTGAACATTCTTCAAGTTCACTGAGGCCATGATTGTCAGGAGGGATTATGTATACAACCGCAGGCCAAGTCAGTGAAGATTCATAATTTTCAATCTTTTTGACATGTGA
>NC_069007.1:107006-111351 GCF_001194135.2 Octopus bimaculoides
CACTACAGACCTGCACTTCATATTCTTATTCTAATTTGTTATTTTTTACTGCCATGTCAACATTTTTACTTTTTGATGGTTGTGGTTTATGCCATGAAGTCTGTGAGAAGACAAATTTATCTAAATTCACTAAGTTCTTTACAATAAATTCAGTATCCAGGTGCCAGTATAAATTTTAGACTTTTCTTAGCCTGGAATGGTCTGAGATCATTTGTTGAAAGATACTGCTTTTGCGAGCATACTGTGGACATAAAACTGAAATTGCTCAGAAACATGTCTCTGGATGCAGGCTTAGCTGGGTGGAGGTGCTTGTCTCCTCTTGTAAACATAAGGACACAGGAAATGTGTCCAGGCCAACAGGAAGTGGTGCAACTTCCTAGGTCTAACCAACAGTAGTATTATTCCCTTCACAAGACTGTCACATTAAGTTGACAGCATACAACTACTTAATTGTATCACTACTGCATAAATCTCTAGGAGAGATTTAGAAATATATTATTTCTAAAAGGATTTTCTTTCATAATGAGATAAAAAAACCAAGGCTGTATACATTATAGATCACTTATAAATAGAAGGTCTTACAGCTGTTTCTAGGATATTTATTATATCCCTTCATCAGAGACGGTATGAGAGGATGTTTAATTGCTTAAGCATCCTCTCGTTTTTATCTCATTACGAAAAGTAAATCCTTATGGATATATATATATATATATATACATTTGTTGTGGCTCATCTTTTACACTGAGACAAAACATGTGCCTGACAACACTTCCAATCAGTTAAGGTCAGAAGCCATGAGAGTCACTGCCCTGGGACTGCATCAGGGCTGCTGCTATTATTTGATTTGAACCAGGTTCAGTCTTATCACTGGTAGGATTTATGTAAGTGGCGTGTTACTACTTGTAACCCTAGGTATCCAGTGGTATTTTGTCTGTCACTATGTTCTGAGTTTAAATTCCGCTGAGGTTGACTTTGCTTTTCATCCTTTTGGGGTCGATAAATCAAGTATCAGTGAAACACTGGGGTCGATGTAATTGGCAAGTCCCCTCCTTGAAAAATTTCAGGCCTTGCACCTTTAGTAGAAACGATTATTATTATTATTTCACATAACTCAAGATTGGTATTATTTCTGGGAGAATTTATGTGGGTAGCTGATTATTTCCTGTAACCCTAACCCTAACCCTAGATATCCACATAATTTCAATAAACCACAGAAGAATTCACAATCCTTCTAACAATCTTTCCTATTTCTAAGAGGCAAAGATCAACTGGACACTCGATTCCAATCTCTTTTATATATTTGTCAATCTCATCAGTCACAGCCTTTAATGAACCAATTATTAAAGTACAATCTTTACAATTTTCCTGTTCCAAATCCTTATAAGCTCAAATTTTAACGAGTTGTATGTTTTCAACTTTTCATCGACTCTCTTCAGAATGTTAGTATCAGATGACCAGTGATGACCAATCAGTTTTTCCTTTCTATTTTTATTATATCTGGCTTGTTATGTTCCATCCCGTTATCCTTTGGAATTGGAGAATCCTGCATGTTTCCAACTCAAGTGCCCTTTCTATTCAATGATTGTACCATGTACTTCCTGCTTCAAACTCTCGACAAAGCTTCCAGTGTAAAGCTTTCACAATTTGAACAGGTTTCAATTTCTTATATTCTGCTTAGGCCAATCCAGGATATTCTGCAACATGGTGTGCCATTGTTTCATCCCAAAACCCACACACACTACATTTTGTTGACTCGTTCTTCACATATATTTTCTCAAGTTGATTGTTTTTTTAACACTTAATCTTGAGCAGCAATAATAAATCCCTCTCTTTCTTTTATCAGTTGTCCCTTTTCCGATCAAGCCAAGGCAGTTGTTCCACACACAGGCTCAGTGGCTTCCCAAAACTAACCATGGAAGAAAAGTTTCTCATAATCTCTTTAACCTTTTCTCTGAATTTCGTTCTTGTCCTTTATTTCTTTCTCCAGCCTTGATTACCTCATCTTTTCCTTCAGTAACTCTTCTGTGCTGTTCTGTAAGCAGCTTCTTTCCATCTGCACACACTCTTCCACACCAATTAAGTCTCTCTTCCTGTACAACCGGCTGATATCAGATTTTGGATTCTGGGCTCCATACAGTCAACAGCTTTCTAGTTTCTTTGTCAAGTTTCTGCATTTCGTCTTTTGTTCAATCCACAATTCCAGTTCCATATCTGACAACTGGAACTGCTCTTGAATTTACTGCCTCAAAGTCATGCCTTGACTTCAACCTTGACTGTAATATTTTCCTCATCATTCTCCCAGTGTACTCCCTACTGGTAATTTTCTTTCATCTTTCCATGTTCGATTTCATCTGCCTCCAGTATTCCCAAATACTTAGACCCTTGTCCTTACTCGGTTTCCTCCTTTGCCCATTTGGCAATTCAATTCCTTGGCTTCCTTCAAATCTTCCCCATTTCATTTTCAAATTATTAATAGGCAGAATTGTTAGCAGACTGGCGCAAAATGCTTAGTGGCATTTCATCCACCTCTCTGCTCTGAGTTGAAATTCTGCTGAGATCGGGTCTGCTTTTCATCATTTCAAGGTTGATGAATTCAATACCAGTCATGCACTGGAGTCAATGGAATCCATTTGCCCCTTCCCCAACATTTCTGACTTTCTGCCAATAGTGGAAAGGATTATTATTCTGTCGAGGTTGACTTTACCTTTCATCCGTTTGGAGCCAATGAATTAAGTACCAGTGAAACAGTGGGGTCGATGTGATCAACTAGTCCCCTCCCCCAAAATTTCAGGCCTCGTACCTTAGTAGAAAGGATTATTATTATTATTATTATTATTATAATATAAGGTGGTCAGCTGGCAGAATCGTTAGGACGCTGGACAAAATGCTTAGCAGTATTTCACCCATCGCTACGTTCCGAGTTCAAATTCTGTAGTGGTCAGCTTTGCCTTTCATCCTTTTGGGGTTGATAAAATAAGTACCAGTTGAACACTGGGTCGATGTAATTGACATATCTACCCCCTCCCACAAGCTGCCTTTAGGGCAAAAATTTGAAATAATTATTATTGTGGTTGTACATGTACTTCATCTTAATATTTACTGACAAGATTCCTCAAATCTCAAGACCCTTCCTTAGGATTCTTGTAGAATATATGATGGTTCTTTTCTGCAGTTCAACAATGCAACTTTCAATTCCAATCTCTTTCAGTGTTTTTGGTGGCATTCTGGGTTTTGTGCCAAGTGCCCCAATTACTACAAGAATAACAGTTGTCTTTCTTGGTCTCCTCAGTTCTTTGGCTAAAATCCTGGTACTTCTCAATTTCTTCCATGCCATTCATATTGACCCAGCTGTTATAGGAAATTGCAAAATCTATGATCCCGCCTCGTTTATTTCATCTTCTATGATCATATCTGGTCGTCTTGCTTCAGTAGTACAGTCAGACTTTATGGGGAAATCCCACTACTATTGTTGTTATTATTATTATTATTATTATTATTATTATCATCATCATTATTATTATCTTGTAAATGAAACAGAGTAAAAAGGAAAAAAATTGTACAAAGAAAAAAAAAATCACAAAAAATAAGTTAACAACAACAATAATAAAAATAATAACAATTAAACAAAATAAACAAAGATATTTTGAAGAGTCCAACTCTCTATGCAAACACTTTTAAAATTGAAAATGAAAAAAAAAAAACAACAAAAAAGTAAACATAAAAAGTATTTTAAAAAATTCAAGAAAAAAGTATAAAATAACCAGTGAAAGTTGGACAAAGAAATAGATATTTAGGGGTGGGGGGCTGGAACAGAAGGGGAAAAAATAGACTAAAAAGAGATTTACGCAGAATGAAAATAATGAATGGTGAAATTAAAAATAAAAAGGAGGAAAAGAAGGGGTTTCATTCATAGGAAAAAGAAAAAAAAACATAAATAAAGAAATAAGAAAATTTTTCATAATTCAAAAAGGATTTTGTTTCTTTGAAATTTTATAAAGAAAGTTGAGAGAAAGTAGAATTTTTTTTTAAGAAAATGAAATTCATGTGACAAAAAGATATTTTTAGGTGAGTGGAGAGGGCGAGGTGGGTAGGTGTTTTCTGAGTATGTGTGTGTGTGTGTGTGTGTGTGTGTGTGTGGGTGTGCAGAACCATCTATAAACATACATGTATCAACATGTGCATATTTCTATATGTGATAATGTGTGTATACCAGCATATATACATATGCATACATACATACATAAATATATATACATATATACATATATCTATCTATCTATCTATCTATCTATCTATCTATATATATATATATATATATATATATATGTATGTATGTATAAATATG
>NC_069007.1:112601-115888 GCF_001194135.2 Octopus bimaculoides
CTTTCTAAAAAACACTTCCAGCTTTCTAGATACGGCTAATAGAGCTGATGCCACAAACAACGTATGTGGTGGAATGTTTGCTTATAATAACTTGTATATGCACACATGAGAGTAAGGGGACATCCGAGTAAGGCTGTGCACATGAACGCACACATATAGATGTGCAATGGAGTGCCTATAGTGACCTATCTATAATGTTTGTAGGCCTTTTGGGTGTCTTGTATTTTTAAGGGTTTTTTGACATATATCTTTTTTATATTTTTGCATATATATAAGTTCAGCAAAACTTTTAGATTCAGATGAATATGCTACTTCAGTTGAGGCACCAGAATTTAGTACGGTATTATCCATAAAACTTCAAAATAAGGGAATCAGAATCAAAATATATATATTAGTGTAGCAATAATTGGGTACCCTCCCAGCAGTATACTGGATAGATACTATCCCTTAGTGAGTTGTACCCCCAACCCCTAACTCTCTCACGTCATATATACATACATATATGTATATATGTAAACATATATACATACATATATATATATGTTTATATATATATACATACATAAACATGCACATATATATATATATGAAAAAACATACATGCATGCATATATGTGTATATTCACATACACACACATATGTATATACACACACACAAAAAAAAACTAGATTATAAGAAACACTTGTGTGTATGGATTTAAAATGTGAATGGGTATTTGAAACAGAAGTAAAGAATTTGGAGAGAAGTTGTGTATTTTTGCTTTGTTTTGAAGGGATTTTATAGAGAGACAGATAGAGGCATGTTATTTTTGAAATGGAAAAAGTTTAGAGAAAAATCATTTAAAAAGTAGGAGATTAAAAAAGAATAAAAAGATCAGGAAAGGTCATTTTTTCTTTTAAGGGGTTAGAATGGTTTCTTGTGAGAGATAATGAATTTTTAGAAAGGTGGCGGTAATTTCAATTATTTTTTTTAGCATTTTGTAGAAAAATGAATGCAGAATTATAAAAGGATTGAAAGTATGAAGTGAAAGCAATGAAGCTCCTTAAAAAAAAAAAAACTCCACATGAAGGATGGTAAAACTTGCAACCAATGTGTGTAATTAAATAGCCCACAGAGTAAAGCACCAGGTTTTTGGTGAATTTTGGAAATGTTAGGTTTTTGTTACATGCAGGAATATTTTGTATTTGGTTATCCACAGAGTTTCAGAATTAAGTGATCCACAGTAAAAAAATGTAAATTCCAAGACAAATTGTAAATGTCTAAATCCACAAAAAATGCTTCGTACTTCTTTTTGTTTTGGTAAAATCTAGATATAAGCAGCTGGCAAAGTTGGATTTACTAATCCACAGTGAAATAATAGACTTTGTAATTCAACATAAAATGTTGGAGCTTCATAAACGCACCAGTAAACAGTGAATTCCGTAGATCCACAAGAAAATGGATAGATTTGTTAAGGTATGGAGAACAATGTGAATTTGGTATTCAGCAAAGAAATTCAGGAATTGGTAAATCCATAGAGAAACGTAGAAGTTGGTAAATCCATCGAAGAATTGTTAGATTTTTGTAAATTTAAAGAGAAATATGTCAGATTTTCTAGTCTACAGAGAAATGATGGAATTACTTGATAAGCATCAGAAAATATTACATTTTAAAAATTTATGAGTAGCATTTAGAAACTGGTAAATCCACAGGAAAAATGCTGAATGTCTAATTTACAGAGATATGAAGGATCTTTTTAGTAAACAACAGTAAATATTGGAATTCATAAATCCAGAAAGAAAATCTAAGAAGTTGTTGAGTCCACTTGAAACATGCTAGATTTTTACTAATTCACAGAGAAATGATGGATTTCACTGGTAAACCACAGAAAATATTGGATTTATAATCCACAAGTAGGGTACAGAATTTGGTAAATCCACAAGAAAATTGCTGGATATTGTAATCCTTGGAGTAAAAAGGTGGATTTTGTGAATCCACTGAGGAAAAATCTTATTTTTGTAAAAACAAAGAATTATAATTGATTTTAAATTAATGGGGAAATCCAGGAATGATTTTGTTCTTTTATAAATCCATAACATAATGATGAACTTTGTAAATCCAAGTTGGAAAAATTTTCTTTCCTTTTTACATTGGTTTTATATTTTCTTGGTTCTTTATAAAATACTTGTCTAAATTCAGTATTTCTAATGCATTTAGTGTTTGTGTATGCTCCAGCATGGCCACAAGTTACTGTTTGGAACAAGTAAAAGTGTCATGTATTGGTTGAATAAGCATGTGTGAATATTTCTCTGTTACGGATGCATGTGTATGTGAGCTTCTATTGGTGTATTTGTGTATATGTTTGTAGGATGTATAATCAAACATCTTTCTGCTCTATTCTAAACACACATTGTCATACGACAACTAAAAAATGAGACAAAGACACCAAAATAATAGAAAAAAAGAAAGAAAAACTCAAAATCATAAATCCCTTGGAAAAATTATTGAAATTTGAAAAAAAAAAATCACAACAAAATAACTAAATAAACCACAAGTTAATTTGAATAAAAAAAATACCTCACTGACACACAAAAAATAATTAAAAATGAAAAAAAACCTTAAAAATAACGATCTCCGAATAATTGCTGGTAGAAGATGAGAAACAAAGCAGAAATGAGGAGAAAAGAAAAAATTGCATGTGTTGAGCCCACAAGAATACTTACCTCGGGTACATTCGCAATGTGAATCTAAGTATGTAAGGACTGTCCCTGTTGCTACTGAGTAACCCAACAAACGGGCCCGGATTAGCCCTTCTCTCTGTTTTGTTCGTACCACTTTTACTTTTCCAAGTTTTTCTACGTAATCAGTCAATGGCTTTGTTAAGTGTGCTGTAAAAAAATAAATACACATAAACAGAATGTTCATATATATATATATATATATATATATATATATACACACATGCATAAATAGTGAGTGTGCATGTGTGTGTGTGTGCATGTGTGTGTGTGTGTGTGTGTATGTGTCCAACCCATGCCTCAAGCTGATCAAAGCTATGTGTGTGTATTGTGTCAGTGTTTGTCTCCTCTTTACCCCACTCGACAACTGATGTTGGTGTGTTAATGTCCCCATAACTTAGTGGTTCAGCAAAGGAGACCAATAGAATAAGTACCAGGCTTAGCAAAAAAATTAAGTTTTAGTTCATTAAACTAAAAAAAAATAATAAATTCTTCAAGGCAGTGCCCCAGCATGGCAACAGTCTAATGACTAAAAAAGAGATATATATATATATATATATGTATATATA
>NC_069007.1:116110-118634 GCF_001194135.2 Octopus bimaculoides
ATATATATATATATATATATATATATATATATATACATACACGTATGTATTCAGCAACAACTGACTGCACGTAAGACAAAAATAAAACATTTAGTCATGAAGAAATTACAATGAAAATATTTGCTTTCAGACCAATTTATTTTGACGACACTGTCGCTGCCGCTGCCGCCACCAGCCACAGAGAAATACCTAAATAAACTCTGCAAACCAGAGCCGGTCCTGCTGAAGAGTGCCATGTAAGCTAAACAACATAAAGTGCCAATTTGATTAGAAAAAGAAATTCATACAGAATATTTTGGTCCTGTGAACAGATTTTTCTATTTGCTGACCTTTGACCTTCAAGATGTAATGCTGAACTCTGTCCCCGCCCACCACAACCTTGACCTCATACCCTGCTGCTTCCACTCTACACAAACACAGTTACAGAGTATCTTTGTTACTTCTGGCTCTCATGTAATCACACGGTCCTGCTTCCCCCCCTCCTCCTACTCCTACCCTGCAACACTACCCCAACATAAGTATGGCACCCACCAACAAACTGCACATATCATTCATCTCATTGTTTTTATATATTTATTTAAGCCATCAAATTCTTTCTATATTTGTTACATATTATTTCATTTTTAATAAGCACTCACACGAATATACACAATATATATATGTGGATATCTATGTTCACACATGCATGGGTCCATGTGTGTGTGGTGTGTACACACACACACAACACACACACACACACACACACACACACACACCCACACACACAGAGGCATAAGAGGAATTAGATGTAGTGTTCAAGAAAGAAGACTGGTTTGGTCATATGATGCGTAAGAATGAGGACAGTTGCATAAAGAAATGGTGATCACTCAAAGTGGATGGAATTTGTGGAAGCAGGAGACCCATGAAGACATGGGACAAAGTATTGAAGACTAATCATAGAATGCTGAACTTTATGGAGGAAATGACAAAGACTGGTATGTCTGGTGCTTGAGAAGATCCGTCCACCACAACAAAATTGTTAAGAAGTCTGCCCAAACAATTATGCTTTTAGGTTCAATCCTGCCACACAATTTCACATTGTCTTCTGTCACAGCTTTGAGTTCATCCAAGTTCTTCAAACTCAAATTAGATTGATATAAAACTGGGCAAGAGGACAGCAGCCGTATCTACGAATGCTTGTTCTTGGTGTGTAGGAGATTAAACTATGATGCCATTTAATGCTACCACCTGGTTCTTGGAGAATATTCAGTGGAGTTCATTTGGGTGATGGATTTAACCTCCTCCTCCACCAGCACCACCACCACCACTGCTGCTTGAATCTTGGATGTGTCTGTTGCAAATCAGATGCCTGGTGCCCGGGTATTGAGATTTTCTGTTACCAGTAAAGGCAATTCTGTGTGAAGGTCATGAACTTTCCTCTCTGACTAAATTTTGAAGAAATAATCAAATTCAAAATATGAATAATATAATTAAGAAATTGCAAAACTTACGCATATCTGAATAATCATCAACTAAAATGATCTCCTTTAATAAGTGTGGCGGTGACCGATTGAGAATGCTGTGTACTGTCCGCAATAAAACCGTCCAGGCTTCGTTGTGGAAACACACTATCACACTTGTGTCTGGTAAATTTTCTTTATATTTTATAGATTTACATCTAGAAAATAAAGGAATAAAACAAAAAATAAATAAATGACAAAAAAACCCCCTTAAAAAACAAGACATTATTCCTGTGAGGAGACAAAGCATGTATGTATGTGTGAGTGAATGTGTACACAGAGAGACACACCTTAATATGTATATATAACAAATGAATGAGGATATTGTAAATATGTTAATGTGGTAGAGAAAGATATATATTTCTATACAGTTTATATAGACATAGACCAACTCAAACACCTACATGCCTCACTTTTTAATGATTGAAATAAAAAAGAAAAAAAAAAGTGTAAGATGTGATGCATTCTTGACTATACAGAGTTAAACCATTCTTACACAGTAGTACCCACCTACCTATCCAATCACCTACCTAACTAGATACATAGGTAGGTTAATACATACATAATATACATATCCAGATGAACAATATCAACTTTTTCCAAGTGCTGAGATTGTAATGACCTTGGATAGAAATTTGGTTGATGGGTTTTTCTATTACTTACTGTACACATCATCCTTTATCCTTATGTTGAATTTTAATTTCTAGCATCTACAGTCATAATTTTCATAGTAACTGACATTTTTTTTTCTCTGGTTATGACTCATATTAATCTTTCTTTTAGTCTATTTTATTCCCCTCTTAACCCCCACCTTTCTCTCTATCTATCTTCCACCATGTCTCTCTTTTTCAGGACCCCCTGCACCTGCCAAGACCCAACACATTTCTGTCAACGTTTTGTCTCCAATATTTCTCTCTGCTCCAAGTGCTGAGCTGGCAGAATCATTAGAACACAAGACAGGGAGCTTAGCAGCATTTCAACCATCTTTTAAGTTCAGAGTTTAAATTCTGCCTTTTATCCTGGGG
>NC_069007.1:119371-120243 GCF_001194135.2 Octopus bimaculoides
ACTATCTTAAATACAGTGAACTTTGGATTACACCAAAAGACTTCTTCCTTCTATAATAATCCTCTTCAACATATTTAGCGTCTGCACTGACTTAAGATGTCTGACATGCTTTCTTTAGATTTAAACATAAGATGTTATCTATTAACACATTTTTCATTTTACTACTACTACTACTACTACTACTACTACTTGATGTCTTGTTCTTTCTCTTTTCTCAATCTCGTGTTCCTTTTAGCTTTCCATTCTCCTTATCATATTTGCATGATACAGTGTGTGTAGTGTGTGACATATACATGTATCAGTTATAAGTGTATGTGCACACATGACATGAGTGTGATGGATATTACATATGCACATATGCACATATGTATGTATCATCATAATCATCATAATCATCATCAACAGCACCTTTTCATATCTGCTTTATTGATGCTTGCATAGGCTGGACAGATCTTCTAAGGCAACACTTTTAGCTTAAAACTTAGCTGCCCTTTAAAAAGCCATGTCATTTGATATTTAAAAATTCATACAAAAAGGAAGAAAAAAAAAAAAAAGAAAAGAAATCCCCCAGTTTTGTTGATGGGGTTGTAAAAGAAAATCTGACTTCATCGATGTCATAACTTGTCAAATGATTCAGTGTGAAAACAGACAACATTTTTTGACAGGAAACAATTTGAAACTTTTCAGGAAAAGCAAAGTGGGAAACACTTCTCTTCCGTTCATTAAAACTAAAAAATTTCAAAAGAATTAATGAGTAAAAGATTGGAGAAAGAAATTTAGTTTAGAAAGATGGTCTATGGCCATACTGGAGCACTGGCTTGAAGGGCTTTTGTCAAACAAATCGACCCCAGGATTTATTTTTTATGTCTAGG
>NC_069007.1:120658-124675 GCF_001194135.2 Octopus bimaculoides
ATATATATATATATATATATATATATATACACGTTATAGACACATACACGCACAGACATTATACATGGATACCAAATGTTTTGTGAAAATTTAAATTGAAGAAATTGCCAGCTTGTACTTACTCTTCATCTCGGACATCAGGGAGAGTTCGATGTAAAGAGATCTTATCACTTGCATATTGGTTAAAAGCATTATGTTGCCAACCTTCATCATATATCTTTCTCTCTTCAGCAGATAATTTATCTTTGTTAATTACAACAGCCCGACCATTTTCCCCTGAAAATTAAAACCACAAACACACACAAGTAAAAAACAAACAAACAGAAGAGAATATTAAAAAAATATAAGTAAAAATTTACTAAAACAAAAACAAGCTAACTGACATGACTTGATATGCAAATCAGTTGCTTAGTTTATTAAATCATAATTATGATTATGTATTTGAGTTAAATCTTTATATATCTTGGATACCCTCTTGATAATGAAATTATTATTCTTTTTTGAGATAGTGGATCTCGAAGCACATACAGCTACAAATAACAGTATGTAACCATTAGATTGAAAAACTCTTTTGGATAAAAAACTAAAGGTCACCCATGGGACTTGCACTCACATCCCAACCCAATATTTACAAACCATTATTCATACAGTTCCCTATCAAAAGGTTGTTTTTCTTCTTAAGGTCTCTTGGTTACCAATAGCTACGTTAAGTTCTATTATGCTTGAATAAGAAAATTAATACAAAACAAAATTAATTTGCATATTGAAATTTTTTTCTTTGGGATTTCCTAGCACCATTGTGTGGCACTTTGGAGTTTTGTGTGACCCCAAGGGTGAAATAAGGGTCTGTAGGATCCTGGCTGAAATGGAGTTAAACAACAACAACAAAGAAAAACAATTACATTGTTATAAAAAGGTGGGAGTAGTGGGGAGAGAAAGGGAAGGTGTGTGTGTGGGGGGGAACGCATAAAAGGCAAAAAACTCCAAAATACAGAAAAAAGAGAGAGAGAGAGAGAGAGAGAGAGAAAGAAACTTACCAGGAGCGTTTGGGTTAACAGGTATGACCACATCGGGGTTAAATTTTAGAGAATTATCCACTGGTTTCTCTATTTTTACTTTATTTTCAATATTGTCATTATTATTTTTAGCATTTTTAATTTTAAAATTGTCAATATTATTATTAATATTATTAATATTATTATTATTATTATTGAAATTAGAGTCTTGTTGTTTTCGATGATGTGAATCAGAGTCTTTATCATCAATTTTAAAAACGTTGTTGTGAAAATCTTTATTATCAATATTATTATTATTATTATTATTATTGTTATTGTTATTATTATTATTGATGTTGTTTTGTAGGGGAGGATGGATTAACAAGGCACCCTGATTGGCTTCATCGTTCCGATTATTTCCCCTGTATTTGTTAATGTTGTTGTTGTTTTCATTATTTCGCGAGTCATCACCTTTCCGCATGATGGCAATGTTGTTTGAATCCTCTCGAAATGCAAAAAACAGATTATCGTGATACGCCAACAAGAAAACCATGAAAAACCACAGAGTTGGGATGCCAATAATAACCTTAAATATAAGGCTACGTCTTCGACGGAATAAACTGGCCATATTTTGCGTTCCAGCGTGTGCTTTCTGATATGGGTTCTGCTTCCGGATTGGAATTGGACGAACTGATGATGAGATGTCAATAGTGTAATTATTTCTATTATTATTGGTAAACAATTGTTCCCATTCTTGTTGTGGATCTTGTTTTTGTTGTTGTTGTTAAAGCTGTTGTGCCTGGTGGTGGTGGTGGTGGTGCTGGTAGTGTTGTTGTTGTTGTTGTTGTTGTCATTGTTGATCTTTGTAAAATCATCTGCAAAAGACATTGGATAAAGAAATATTAAAAAACAATTAAGAAGAAAAAAAGAGAAAACGAGAAAATTACAGCAAATCTTCATTACAGCTTGATCAACCATAAAAGCAAGTTTAGAGAAAGATTCCACCCCCCTCCCACATGTCATCATCATCATCATCATCACCATCTGATAAAAAATAACAAGAACCCACAAGAGATAACTTTATAAATTTTGGACAGATAAAATAAACAATAACAACAACAACAACAATAATATGGGATTTTAAGATACAGTGTGACCAAGTCATAGAGGCAAGAGCACCAGATATTGTGTGCATCCATAAAGATGAAAGAGAAGCAAAAATAACAGATGCTGTAATATCAGGAGATTCAAGGGTGAAATGTAAGGAAAGAGAAAATATTGAGAAATACCAGCGACTGCTGGACGAGATAGGAAAGTAATGGTGATACTGGTGGTAATTGGAGCCTTAGGAGTAGTTTCCAAGGGCTTTGAGAAATATGTTAAATATGTTTTAGCATAGAGTCCCCCCCACCTCCCCCACCTTAGAGTCCATAATCTTGCAAGCTACATGGCCACCTCACTGATGCTGGTGGCATGAAAAAAACCAGGCAGCACACACTGCTAAATGGTTGGTGTTAGGAGGAGTGTCCAGTTTTAGAGACCATATCAAAGCATGAAGCATGAAGCAGTGATTGGGTCCAGGGGACACTTGCAAACAATCCAACTCATGCCATCAGGGAATATGGATGTTAAATGATGATAGTGGTGAACAAATAACAAATACGTCCTTCCCATGTAAGAGGTTGGCCTTTGGTGCCTGTTACAAATCCAAAGCATCTATCAATCAAATATTTCAGAATCTACAAAGCTTGCTTTCCTCAAGCCATGTGTTGAGAGTTTTCTTATTTAAGGAGCTGAAACCTGAACTATGAAGGAGATTCATGATTGGTGTTCATAGTCTCTTCATGAGGGCTTAGAATGTCCCATGGCATGAGCATGAGATTTCTGGACAAACTTCATCCTTCCCTACAATTGTTGTTCAACACAGGGAAGGCTTTCCTGGCCACTGACGTCACACAGGGCAACATCAGATGTTATAGTTTGGAGATATCTGCACCCTAATAAAAAAAGGCAGAACACTCAACTACTTTAATGCTATTAGCAGAGAGACAACATAGGATTACAGATCTACCAAAGCTAACAGGGTATAGACATTCCTGGTGCAATGTGGTGAAAAGCATCTTAGCTGCAGCTTCTTGAAGAAAACAGATCAATACATAATATCAGCTTTAACTGTATTGATGAAATTTTATTGTCTTGGGAGTCATTATGGCAATAATAACAACACATGTACACATTCAGTTCCACTTCTTTATTGTTGGTCAATCAGTTAAATATCTAATCAAATAACAAATCGATCATTTGTTTAATGCGTAGGTTAAACAATCAATTGATTGTTTATTTGTCAAAGTTCTTTTGTCACTATTTATGACATTTCTAGTAACATCTCTCATTCCATGAATGGTGCCAAAAACAACTGATTTAATCAGCAAAACAAATGATTCATAAAGGCAGTTGGATAAACATTCAACCAATTGGCAAACGACAAAGACATGGAATTGAACTTGTGCATGTGTTATTGTTGGCATAATGACTCACCCAAGACACAACTAAAATTTGTTTCAACACACAAATTCACATCAAGAATCTGGCAAACAAAATACAAAAACGATATATTGGTGGAAGTCTACAGTTAAGTAGTGATTTCCTAACCTTGTTATGTATTTCTTATTTCTTTATTGCCCACAAAGAGGGGACAAACAAGGACAGACAAAGGGATTAAGTCAATTACATCAACCCCAGTGCATAACTGGTACTTAATTTATCGACCCCGAAAGGATGAAAAGCAAAGTCGACCTCGGTGGAATTTGAACTCAGAACGTAACGGCAGATGAAATACCGCTAAGCATTTCGCCTGACGTGCTAACGATTCTGCCAGCTCACCGCCTTTTTGTATTTCTAACAAGCTAATTTCTCACTATGTTAAATATGCAAACACTATATGGTCTTTCCATGCAGATGTCATCCCTGAGTATTTAAATCCCAGTGAATTTCCCCCCCCCCCTAATACTGTAGTTGCCAA
>NC_069007.1:124876-126014 GCF_001194135.2 Octopus bimaculoides
AAATATTAAGAAAAAAAAAACAGGAAACAAACTGAACAACAAAAAAACAACACACACACACACACACACATGCTTGTACCTGCACATACACATTTGCACATGCTTGGACACAACACAATGACACAAACCTGCACATTAACACACACACACACACACACACACACACACACACACAAACAAGTAAACAAATTCAGAGATTAATTAGGTAATATAATTAAAAAAAAAAAATAATAATTAGATAATAAATAATAATGAGCTGAAAGAACTAGATAATTAATGACAATATCAAATAAGGGAAAGAGCACTCTTGGGAAAAGTTGCAGCTGAATGAGATAACGAGATAACGAAGGATATTCTATGAGGTCACTGAATTATGCTAAAAATAACAAAGCTTAATTGTTTTGTTTAACAGAACCACCCTGGGCCTTCGTTGTACATTTAATAATACATACATACATACATACATTCATACATACATACATACATGTATCCTTTAAGTTCGTTTATGGGAAACATTTTGAAGATTCATATAAAACTCTTATTCCATTATACAACCTAATGATGCCACCTGGCATTACTAGCTTTTTGGGGGTTGTTGCACTGATATAATGGAAGATAAAAATAGTAACGATAACAAGAATTCTTCGATGGAATTTATAAATATTTTCATGCATTGCTACATGGGTTTCCACAAATTACATGTTTCTTAGGATCACAGACAATATTCCTGGCATGATTGCAGTGTAGTCCAAGGTATCCGTGGGCATCAGGTTGATCATCTTCACAGATCCATTTCTTTGGGCAATTTGTAGAAACACATGTAGCAATGCATTAAAATATTTATAAATTCCATCCAAGGATTATTATTATTATTATTATTATTATTACTAGCTAAGGCTACATGGGCTTTTGGAAGACATGCCCCTCGTTTACATATACACACACACACACATATATATATATATATATATATATATGTATGTATATATATAGTAGAAGATACTTGCCCAAGTTGCCATGGTTGGCATTAGGAAGGGCATCCAGCTGTAGAAACAGGCAAACTTTTTACCATACAGCCATGCAAATTTAGTTTTCCTTAAATGTTGGTGTCAAGTTACATTGCATGACTTCATATTAT
>NC_069007.1:127083-128099 GCF_001194135.2 Octopus bimaculoides
AAAAAAAAAAAAAAAAAAAAAAAAAAGACTGCTTAACAGGAATAATTTTAGAAAGCTATGTTTACTTTAAAATTGACATCAAAACTAAATTATTATATTTCAGCAGGCCACATTGCTGTATAAACTAATTTAATAACACAATTAACTAATGTCAATAAAATTAACAAGAAAATTAAAATTTGCAAACGGTTAAAAACCCTCTTTAACCATAGCATAATCCCATTAGCTGGCTTCCACTAGTTTCAGCTACCATAATGATGTGTGTGTGTGTGTGTGTGTGTGTTTGCGTCATCGTCATTGTATTTATGCTTGCTTTTTTCATGCAGGCATGGCTATGACGAAGAGTTATTGAGGCAAGATTCAACAGTTGGAAGCCTTTCCTGTCACCAACCCTTACTCACTGTTCATGCAAGATATTCTTATTCCACTGATCTTCACAAGAAACTGGTGCAAACTACGAGGAATAACAACTAAATTCTCTTCAAATTACATCCTATCTTTTTACTAAAAATATCGAATGATTTGTCGACCGATGTAGTGATAGATACATGAAACAGATGGGATGGTCACAAATGTAATATCATTGATCATAGGTCAATACAATCGGAATTGTTCTGGAACTATGAACCATCAGCAAAAGCTTTTAGAAAACCAGGAAATCATTAAAAGGAGAGAAAAACAAACAAAAAAAAAATAGTGCTAACGATAAGTGACAAACGATGGGAACCAAACACCCCACGGCTAATTTCATCAGCAAAAAACAACTACCAAAATATATAAAAAAAGAAAAAGAAAAAGAAAACAACTGCAAAACTTTTCAAAATCTATAACATAAATCTGGAAGATGTCTTTAAGACTTTTAAAAAGCCACAAAATAATTAAATCTAGCTTCTAAAAGTAGAAGATTATTTTATTACTATAACTATTACTATTATTATTATTATTCTCTTATGCTTTCTGCAATTCAGTTTATATCCTTATTATTATTATTATTATTATTATTATTATTATTATTA
>NC_069007.1:128457-133975 GCF_001194135.2 Octopus bimaculoides
TGTTATTGGTGAAGATTAGGTTAAAGAATTTACTTTTAAAAACAGAAAAGAGCAACAAATTGCCATCCGACCCTCTGGCTAGAATCTCAATTCTGGTTAAATTCTATGTCAATTTTAAGTGACAAAGTCATTAATATGTTGGGAAACAGTAGCTTGAGAGAGAGAGAGAGAGAGAGAGAGAGAGAGAGAGATGTAGATGTGTATATATCTAAGTATGGTGAGAGAAAGAGCAAACAGAGGGGCGAGAAGAAAAGAAAGAAGAACAGCACCAACCGAAGACAGATTCGGCTGCATTAGGAACGTTACAAATCTTATTACAAGTTTTCCTTAAAGTGAATACAAATTGGAAATGTGTACGTGTAAGGCTTTGAGAGTGTGAATGTGTGTATACACACACACACATATATATATAAGTACGTATGTACATATACATATATAGGTAAGTATGTATGTATATGCATATATGTGTATATATATATATATATATATATACATATATATATATAAATTCTTTTACTTGTTTCAGTCATTTGACTGCGGCTATGCTGGAGCAGCACCTTTAGTCGAACAAATCTATCGCAGGGCTTATTATTTGTAAGACTAGTACGCATTCCTGTCAGTCCATTTTGCTGAACTGCTAAGTTATGGGCACGTAAACACACCAATATTGGTTGTCAAGCGATGGAGGGGGTGGGGACAAACACAGACACACAAATGTATACGTACATATATATATATATATATATATATATATATATAACTATTTATGTACACATTATTCATTCCAGTTCTCAATTGGCAAACTGGCAGAATCATTAGCATTCCAGTCAAAATGCTTGGCAGCATTTTCTCCGGCTCTTATGTCCTGAGTTCAAACCTAGGCAATGGGTGAAAAGCAAAATAGGAATTTTAAAAGAAGTATGTATAAAACTAGTTTTTAAATATCGAATGGTTATTGGGGTCCATCAGAATAAAATAGGAATCAAAGGAGTCCAGAGGTTAAAAAAAAATGGTTTGAAACCACTGTTCAAGATTTTAGTTAACACTCTTTGTAATAGAAAGATTTTAACATTTTTTACTGTCTCTGAAGTGGAGGCGCAATGGCCCAGTGGTTAGGGCAGCGGACTCGTGGTCATAGGATCGCTGTTTCGATTCTCAGACCGGGCGTTGTGAGTGTTTATTGAGCGAAAACACCTAAAAGCTCCACGAGGCTCCGAAAGGGGATGGGGGCGAACCCTGCTGTACTCTTCCACCACAACTTTCTCTCACTCTTACTTCCTGTTTCTGTTATCCAAAGGGTCAGCCTTGTCACACACTGTGTCACGCCGAATGTCCCCGAGAACTATGTTAAGGGTACACGTGTCTGTGGAGTGCTCAGCCACTTGCACGTTAATTTCTCGAGCAGGCTGTTTCGTTGATCGGATCATTTTATCATTTTATCTGATCAAATTCATCCTATGGTTGCGGAAGTATTTCTGGAGGGAAATGCAATCTTTCAGGAAGATAATGCACCGATTCACACAGCTAAAGTTGTTACTGAATAGCACGAGGAACATTCTAGTGAAGTTGAACGTCTTATCTGACCACCACAGTCCCCAGATCTTAATATTATTGAACATTTATGGTGCGTTTTAGAAAAACAAGTAAGGAGTCGATATCCTCCACCATCATCACTACAATAATTCCTTTGAAAACAATTCAAACTTTGTACGAGTCCATACCTCGTAGAATTCAAAGTGTAATTACTGCCAAAGGTGGTCCTACTCCATATTAAAATAAATTTGCTTGAAATTTTAAGGTGTTTCCCTTATTTTGTCCAATCCCTGTATATATATATCTATATATATATATATATATATATACATACATATATACACACACAGACATATATGTATCATCAGTGTTTATATATTCATGTGTGTGTGTGTATATATGTGTGTATATATATATCATCATCATCATCGTTTAACGTCCGCTTTCCATGCTAGCATGGGTTGGACAGGGTTAGGGTTATATATATATATATGTATATATATATATATATATATCTACATACACACACACACACACACATATATGTGTGTGTATGTGTATATATATATGCTTATACTTATAGATATTTGCCTGTAATGATGCACAGGAAGATACATTCACACAAACACAAACAATGGTGTTTCCTTTGTTGTTCTGTTATAGATAAATTTTCCAATAATGTTTATTTTAATAGCCTTCAGTTTTACTTTGGTGGAAAATAAATTTACTCACATTTACATTTGATGGTTTTTATGTTTTATACTTTTATTGCAATGAATTCCCATCACAACAACATTGTTTGCAGAAAAAGAAGTTTAGTTGCTCCCAATGCTCAGAATGGTTGTGTGGGGAGACGTTTGCTCCCCAACCAGATAGTTCTGGGTTCAGTCCCACTGTGTAGCACCTTGGGCGGACCAAAACCTTGTGAGTGGATTTGGTAGATGGAAACTGAAAGAAGCCCAGCGTATACACATATATATATATATCTGTGTGTGCACATCTTTAAATCTATGTTTATGTTCCCCACCCTGCCACTTGACAACTGGTGTTGGTGTATTTACATCCTCATAGCTTAGCAGTTTGGAAAAAGAGACCAATAGATTAAGTACCAGTCTTACAAAAAAAAAAAAAAAAAAAAAAAAAAAAAAAAGAAAAAAGAAAGAAAAAACATAAGTATTGGGGTTGATTTGTTTGACTAAAAATTCTTGAAAGTGGTGCCCCAGCATGACCACAATGAAACTAGTAAAAGATAAAATAATTTCAGGTTCAATTGCACACACACACTTTTGACCAATGTCTTGCCAGTGGACATCTGGTAAATAGAGACTGTGTAGAAGCTTGTCATGTGCGTGTGTGTATTTATTTTGATAATGTTTGTATAGTGTGTAGAAAGAATCCCCTTATATATAGACAGTATCATTATTTCTATATCTGCCATGAAAAACATGTCTAACCATTGAGCTGTTACTCACTTGAAAGTCCAAGGAATAAAACCTCTTAGCATTCGGATCACTCTGCTAAATGTAATGCCTGATTGGTAGAGGTATTAGAACATGTTTTGTGATATTTGTTGCTCAGCTCAAAAAAGTGCTTCAGAAACACTTATCTATTCAACAGAAACATCTCCATCCCCATATGTTGTAGGCCTGTGTAATAATAATAATAATAATAATAATAATAATAATAATAATAATAATAATAATAATAATAATAATGATGATTTCGATGATGATAGTGGTGGTCACTCCCATCAATTTTGACGTATGAGTGTTTGAAGGAAAGGATTAAAAAAAAAAGATTAAAAACAGAAAAAAAAAAAAAGAAGAAGAAAGCTGTATCTGTTTGTGATGAATTCCTGAATGTAATTTGAGTCCAGGAATGGATTTTGCTATGAAGTCACAATGAGGACAAATGGTGATTTTGATTTTGTCTGGGAACCAGACAAAAGTGTTGGTTGGCTGCAAGATAAAATCCTGTTTATTGTAACTGTCTCTTCACCTCAAATTGCTTAGCTGCATCAGGACACACTTTGCACCATTCAGATAAGCAATAACTTCCCCAAAAATGTTAAATTAAGCTGAAAGGGTCCTTGTGATTGTTTCAACTTATCCCTATACCTTAGCAGCAGTCTTCCTTTACTGCAAAATTCTTCTGCTTCTTGGAAATACAAAAGAATTTTTGTACATTTGAACAACATGTCCAGCCCTTCTGCAATGGATTGTCAGCAGAATGCTTTCAATATTGGAGCTGTCAAATTTCTCTAAAATGTTTTGGCCACCTGCTAATGTATCTTGTCATAAGAGACCTGATCCTGTAACACAATCCAGATAGTAAATATGACCACAGCCTCAAACAAACAAGCTGTATTCTTCGCAAGTGCCACTTGGTACAGAACAACAATGAAGAGATATACTTGTGTCGTCATCATGTAAATAATGATGACGCCATCTACTCTTTTGAAACAGAAAATTTCATACAACTTTCATACAACATACTCCCATCTCTGCCTACATCCCTCTTTCTACTCCCATTCTATATTATGCTACTCCCCCCCCCCTCCTTTAATTCCGCCCAGTAAAGTTAGACTTCTGGAATTCTCTTTTCTGCCCACAGATTCTCAGCAGCCTAGAAGCCTAGAAACATGCACATGTTTACAGCGTCATGCAAAGGCAGTGATGTGGGCACCAGTCACAGATGAACTCTGACCTCAGCAGGTCATGCAAACAGCTGCTTCATTGCTTACTAAACACACTGAAATGAATATAAAACAATTCAAGTACAGAGGAGTAATGGCGGTGTGGTGGGGGCAGGGTGAAGAAGGGTTCTAGCTAATGTCATGGCCTGTGTGTAAAGAAATGGGGGTGGGGCAAAAGTATAAGCAAGAGACTTTTGTTTCTTCTGCCTGTGTGTTCCGATACTAACCAGTGGGCAGGATGTATAAAGCTTGCGCCAGGCCAGCCTTCATGCACCACCCTCAAGTGACCCATCCTATCATACAGCTGCAACAACTCTCTCTCTCTCTCTCTCTCTCTCTCATGCAACCACTTCTAAGGGCATGTGCCTCCTATTTAATAACCAAAATGTCTTTTTCCTTTTTAAGATATGTGTCATTTGGCTGCATGGAGATTGTCACATTGAATGCTGGTTTTGTTTAGCCCTTGGTAAGTCCCGATCTAGCAGATTTATGATCAAAGGTGCTCCAGCCATGACCACCCCCTCTTTTTATTCCCAACCAAATGGTTTCAGGTTCAGTCCCACTGTGGCTCCTTGGGCAACTATTTTCTACTATGGCCTCAGGTTGACCAAAGTCTTATGAGTGAATTCAGTATATGGAAACCAAAAGCAGCCCTTTGCACATGTGTGTGTGTGTGTGTGGGGGGGGCACTCCCCCACTGCTTGACAACTGGTGCTGGTTAGTTTCTGTCCTCATGACTTAGCAATGCAGCAAAAGAGACTGATAGAATGAGTAACAAACTTTAAAACAAAAATAAATAAATGGTGGGGTTTATTTGTTTAACTAAAACCCCAGCAATGGCTGCAATCCAATGACTGCTACAACGCAGAAGATAAGTTGGTACACTTTCTTTATTAATTTCTTTAAACATTTAAGACGGTGCGGGGTGGGGATGATGCATAGAAATGTCTAAAACGAAGTTCATAGTAATAGAGAAGAAGAAAATGCCTGAACACAGCTTTTGTTGGGTTCAAACAGATCTGTTGTTTTTTTTTATGAGAGTGGCTTTTGCAAAATTAAAGCAGAGAGTAGGTGGATGGATGATGGGGTGGGAAGTAAGAGAGTGCTGAAGTTGGAGACTGGTGATGTAGAGCTTCCCTCGTTGAGCACAGTTGTTGCTTATTTCCAACACAACATTATTCCACTTCTACTCATAAGTAACTGGAGAAGGTTATCAGTAACATAGTTTTTGTTAAAGCAACCCACCCTCATTCCTAAATATTACTGCACAGTCCATAGAATACAATATTT
>NC_069007.1:134646-139162 GCF_001194135.2 Octopus bimaculoides
ATATATATCATCATCATTGTTTAATGTCCGCTTTCCATGCTAGCATGGGTTGGACGATTTGACTGAGGACTGGTGAAACCGGATGGCAACACCAGGCTCCAGTCTAATTTGGCAGAGTTTCTACAGCTGGATGCCCTTCCTAACGCCAACCACTCAGCCATTAAACTACAACCGTGCTGGAGCACTGCTTTGAAGAAGTCTATTCAAATGAATTGACATCTGTACTTTTATTTTTTAAGCCTGTTACTTATTCTATCAGTTTTTTTTGTTGAACTGTTAAGTTATGGGGATGTAAACACACCAACACCATCTGTCAAGCGGTGGGGGTGCAAACAAAGACACACAGAGATATTCTTTAATTTTGTTTCTTGTTTCAGTCATTTGACTGTGGCCATGCTGGAGCACTGCCTTTTTAGTTGAAGAAACCGACCCCAGGACTTATTTTTTGTAAGCCAGGTATTTTTTCTATCAGTTGCTTTTGCCCCTGTTTGCATCATACCATATGACTCCATAACTGCACTACAGTACACCACAACATAATTAGACAACATTACGCCATGCTACACCGAAACACAACACTACACAATAACCTTGGTCCACAACACTGTACAAGACAAAATATAGAAGTCTCTATTTAGTTAAACAATTGCAAGAAATAGCAATCAAATCCCCATTGCATTAGAATCTACTGTGTTAAACAAAGGATACATTAGATAATGTAGTCCTAGATCTATAAATAAGACTAGATACTAGGCCATCTTTGATCACGGGCCTATTCCAACAGGGTTGACCTGGAGCTAAGGATCAACACTATGTGTGCACACACACACACACACACAAATATCCATGTGTGTGTGTGTGTGTGTGTGTGTATATATATATATATATATATATATATCATGCATACATGCCACATACTCCCCTGTAAGTAAAACTCAAGAGCACACATTTGCAATAATAAGCAAACACAAGAAATTGATGAGTAAATAAAAGGTTAATTAGCTAAAATAATGTAAATAATAATTATGCATAATTATGTATGCATTCAGCATATATAATATACATTACTTAATTATACATAGATTTAGTCACAAGGGAATATGTACAAGAAAAGAATTTTGAGTTCACTGGTCACCAACATTTCAGGTCTAAACTTAAAGGCTAAATTTACACATGTATATGATGTCTAAGTGAGACATACATAACCCCTAAATAAACCTTAAAGAACAAGTATCACCAAAACAGAACCTTTTCATCTCACTCCCCAGTTATTAAAAACAACATTAGCAGAAGAGTCTCTAATTTCTTTCCTAAGAGAGGTCTTCAATGAAGCAACTCCATATTATGAGTGTTCTTTAGCAAATATCTCCAAAGATGAAATTAAACATATACAATGCACTTACCCAACTCTACCAATACCTAACCATAAAGATCAATATAACTAAATGTCTTTTTGGTGCTGGTAAATAAACACTTCCCTACCGATCACTATTACAGGAAAATTTTGAACAGAAGCTGCTTGAAGGTGCATTAGTGTTCAACTGCCAACAAGAAAAAACATCATAACACACAAACCACCAAGAGCAACAGAAACAAGATGCAGTATTTAAATATACTGAAGCATGCCCATTGAAACAATCTTGCAATGTCAAGGCATAAATATACAAAATTGAAATTACCTCCATTAACCCAAGAGATCAGTTGGTTGTAAATATGACGTAGGAATGGTAGAGGGCAAATTCAAACAGTGGTACACCAGCAACACTGCTTCCTTTAGGCATATTGATTGATAAGAAATAAACCACAGCTTTGACTAATTAATTCTTGTAGCTGAAAGAGAGCAAGATCAGCTATAAAAATAAAACACAAGACCAAACATGGATGGCACAAGATGCTATTCATGCACAATGGAATAGAACATTATACCAAATAGCATCAAAAATTCAATAAAATATTCTAAATACAAGATCAAAGTTTTTCTGCAAGTGTTAAGACTTGAACAAGTTTCTGTAAAAATTTTGGAAGCTCATTTCAACACTGGATTAAAAAAAAAAATATGCAGAACAACCAAAGCCATTGGTTCCAGCCAACATTTTCCTGCAGCCATGCTCATTACTGATTCTTACACACCAACCTGGACTACCATCCCTTTTATTGAAACAATAGACCAGTTGTGGAATCCATCATCTTGCAGATTCCATAGGAAGCAACCCAGTCTGATATATTCCCCTTCAGGAATATAAATGCAAAATGCTCCATGAGCATTTAATGATAAGCAAAAATATTCATTCAGCAATTATCTACATGATTAATATAGAACAAAATTAAACAGGATGTGAGTGTGTGAGCATGGAGAAATTTGTTAGAGTTGCCATGACAAAATTCTGTTTCTGTCATCAAGACTCTTACTGGTTTTATCAGCACTTAATAGGTATACATAAATAAAGAAATATATTAAAATAAATATGTAGATATCAATATGTACATATATAATATTGTCAAGGGGAAAATATAACTACAACAGACAAGACCTGGAGAGAGAGAGAGAGAGAGAGAGAGAGAGGAGGGGCTAGAAGAAGAAGAAGTGGAAGAGAAATAGTGAATGCCCTTAAAATGTCAATTATATTTACTGTGTCTTTAGAATACATGGAATATTCAAATGTGTTATGCGTTGCCTAGGCTGGTACTAAGTTGTATCAGAAGGATTGAGGGAGATCAGCAGTTCTCAATGACAGCTCTCGGGGCCACATGCATCCCTCAGCCATCCTTCCAGCAGCCCCCCCACCCTTCCCCAACAGTGGTTTCCTCTCTAAGTATGATAGATTTTTCCTTAATTGACATGTGTTTAATTCTGTTTGGTGCAGCTCCCTAAAAAAAAATCCAGGTTTTGGATCAGGCCTGGATATTAAAATCGTTGAGGACCACTGCCTGAGATCCTTGGATTTCAGTCCTTTTTCAATCCACACCACACAGAATATGACCCTAAAAAGTGTAGGAGCTTGACAACTTTATGATATCAAAAACAGAAAAAAACTAAGAACAAGTATTTGGAGGGATAAAGAAAACAAGAGGAGACACGAGAGACAGAAAGTCATTGAAGGGGTCACAGATTGTTTGATGAAAAAATCTATCACAAATAAACTAACAAAGCTAAAGTGAAGATCAAATAAATGGTGCGTTTTGAACCTGCCAAAGATGACCATCCCTAAATATAACAATATCTGGCTTTTTTTTTTCCTGGTTCCAACTTACGGTTTCACATCAGGAATCTTGCAAAACAAACATAGACAAAGAAAAAAAAAGTCGAAATATATTTAATTTAAACAGTGAGACATGCACACATTCACGTTTTAGCAATTAAGGCTGCATTGAAAGAATATCATATTCAATATATGGATAAATCTAATTAAATTTAATGTGAAAATGTAATTTGAAATATTAAACTCAACATAATTGCTACGTCCACTGTTCCTGAGTTGGTATATACCAGACAAGAGTTATTACGGAAGTATTATTTGCCAGATGCCCTCCCTGAAGTCTTATTTTCAAGTGACAGTATTTATTTTACTAGTTGTTGCATGTGAAACCACTTAGCTGCAGGACAGGAAGACACAGAAGCTCCCTAAATGGTGCCACCACATAGACGAAATCAAAAAATAAAAGATTACATTGGTTTAGTGAAGGTAATTTTAACAGATATTATGCAAACCACCAGTCTTCTTTCTGACAAACTGCCAAAAATAAAGATATGAAGGTTAAGAGCACCTCCATAGATTTCAATGGAGAATCACAGAGAAATCTATGGCATGTGTAGACACTTGCCCAAGGTGCCATGCAGTGGGGCTGAACCTGGAACCATGCAGTCGGGAAGCAAGCTTCATACCACACAGCCATGTCTGCAGCCTTTAGCCCTGGGGACAGGGGAGAAAGGATTGAAGATAGAAACCTACTTTGGTCAAGCTCTCATCAACTTCTTCATGTTCTAAAGCAAGTGGTGGTGGGGGGGGATACTCTCTTTCTCTCTCTCTCTCTGGCAAATTTGTCAAAAGGAGACTGAATTAAAATAGGTAAGGGTATATCGAACTACTCTGAGTAGAAGCCTGTTGATTAGAGAAGAATGGTTAAGTGAAAGTTTGTGGCTTTGGTAGCCAGGAACATTCTGAATTTGTTGGGTTCCCTCAAATGGGCTCCAATCTGAACCTTTCCTGTAACAGGAGCACTGCCCACCATCTTTGCATTCAAATATTCTGGAAACCTTTTCTTTTTTAATCACATATCTCCTTCCCTTCACTTTCCTATTTTATTCTGTAAACCATCACACAAACTGGAATCTATTCTTGTAATGACCCCCTAATTGGTGCCCCAGGGGTGAATATAAGAAATCATTGTCATTATCAGCTGGCAAAACTGTTAACACACCAGACAGAATGGTAGCTGACCTTTACACTCTAATACCACAAAAGGCTATCTTGCCTTTCATCCTTAGGGATCAATGAAATAAGTACCAGTGAATACC
>NC_069007.1:139325-141385 GCF_001194135.2 Octopus bimaculoides
CACACACACACACACACACACACACACACACACACACCGTTCAGTGATGTTTACATGTTTTGTTTTTTTTCTTTTGTCTTCTTTTTATTCTTTTCTGAAACTCACCAATCAATACAACATATTTATTTGTCTTATATATTTTTCAATTTTATTTCTTTCAACATCTGTTGACCAATCAATGAACTCCATCTGTTCTAGTAACTCTTTTTTTCTTTCTCTCTCTCTTTCTTTTCTCATGCGTACTTTATGGCTCTTATTTATTTCTGAAAGAACCAATCGATACAATGTGGGAGAGATAGAGACATTGATAAAATATGCAAGGGAAGGGCAAAACACTAAGGACAGCTGGTAAAGAGGGTGGAGTTAGAATAAGTGTGTGCAGTGAGGGAGGGGGAGAGACAATGATGTGTAGTGGGGGGTGGGCTGTATGCATAAATGTGATCAAACAGGATGAGAACATGCTGGGACAAGATACTACATAACAAGATGCGACAACATGTTCGTGAGAATTGGAAGGGGTTATGAAATAAAAAAAATAATTGTAAAAAGAAGTGAACCATGCTAAACACAATACATGCTAATATCATGTTATTTTATCAGTATTATTACTATCATTATTATTATTATTATTATTATTATTATTATTATTATTATTATCATTATTATTATTATATGAGCCCATGTGGCACAAAGGAGCGAAGAGAGAAGATTAATCTCCGCTCACTGTGAAGACGGGAGTCCGGATGGCCCCTGTGCAAGGACAAACCAAATACAGACAGGTGTTGTAAAGAGTGACCAGTTGAGCGGAAATGGGATTTGTAGAACAATACATAAAAACACGAAGTCCTAAAGCTTCACTTAATTTAGATTAAATGTTGTGGTAAGCTTTTACAATCTGGAAGAGAAGAACAGGATGCAGCTGTTAGCTTTGGGTGTCGACTACCTCCTGGACATCTTGTATGCTCAATCAGATGTTTCCAGGCGGGTTCATGTCCAAATGCAATCAGGGGTATATATGGGTTTTAAGGAATTTCTTCAATTAGCATCACTGGATTAGTTGAATTCATATATTGTGACTTTATATATCATCATCATCATCATTTAACATCTGTTACCCATGCTGGCATGGGTTGGATGGTTTGACCAGAGCTGGAGGGATTTACCTGACTCCTGTCTGATTTTACATGGTTTCTAGGGCTGGATGCCCTTCTAAGCACTAACCCCTTTACAGAGTGTGTTGGGTGCTTTCATGTGGCGCCACATGGGTGCTTTTATATGGCACTGTATGGGTACTTTCATGTGGCACCACATGGACACGGAGGCACTTTTATTTGGCATTGCCATGAGTGCTTTATCCCCCCAAAGAGACCAATCAACCTATAACGATTGTTTAGAAACGTCCTGCATTTGCTTTATTATTATCATCAGAAACACATTGTTTATGAGTTTTTGATAAAGTCATTAATTAATTAACCTATATTTTATATGGATATGAAAAGTCTACTGTTTATTTAACTTTAAAATCAGTCTGAAAATGACCTGTGGGTAATGTTTTCTTGAAACTTGTATGTATGCAACTATTTTCTGTTAAGGAAAGAAAAAAAAATGTGCACACACAAGTTTTTAAAGATGAAATCAAATTTTTAGGAATTAAAGAAATTTGTGTGACAGTTCTTCACATGGAAGCACATGTACTTTGCAAAACACAACAAACAAACAAAATGTGCACACATTGCAAATTTCAATGCACACACTCAGCAAAATAAGCACGGCTTAGAATAACTGATGGGGGCTGGGGTAAAAGTACTAAAAATCAGCAGGAAAAGGAATCAGTATTTATAGAATGGTAAGGGGACTTAGTGAAGATAAAGGAAGTTTAGAAGGAACCGACTGAAAAAAAATGGAATAAAGTTTTTGGCAGTCAGCCTTTTTTTGTATTAGTTGTAATACATATATATGTGGAACTAAAGCTGGATAAATTTATAAATTTAAATTGCATAAGGACTTTATAATGGCTGTGCCTACTATATATATATATATATATATATATATATATATAT
>NC_069007.1:141676-144237 GCF_001194135.2 Octopus bimaculoides
TATATATATATATATATATATATATATATATATATATATATATATATATATATATGTATATATATATATATATGGATGTATATAAGGGAGAAAGTGATCTGAAAAATATATACTTATATCCATAGAAACATTTACATATACATACACAAACCTTTATTTTAAACCTATTTAATTCTCAAACAAACATTTCATTTTAGTAAATTGTCTTTCAGTAGAATATTGGGTGAAATAATATGAAAAAAAAATAAAACAAAACTACAAAACAAATGAAAGAAAATGAAAAGAAAACAAACACAAACAACATACAAAAAGTAATCAAATTTAAAAAGGAAAAAATAAAAAAGACAGCATTTTTATGTAAAAACAAATTGCATGAGAACGGAGCAAGATTTGTTTCTTCTTAGAACACGTGACAAATGGGTAGATAGGGTAGGTGGGTGTTCTAGTTTTAATCTGCAATTTCTTCAATTTCAATCCTGTGGAGGAGCCATTCCATTCCTCTCTCTCTCCCCTCTCTCTCAGCTTCACCTCCCACCTATTTTTAGTGTGATAAAACATACACAAAAAAAGCAATCAAAAGTACAAATTGGTGGGAAGTGGGGAAAATTGATGAGATCAGCTCCTAATGTTAAAAACCAATGAAGTAGGGTCCTACCAATTGTCAGGCATCACCACCCATTCCCTCTGAATCAAACCCTATCTTACTCATTGTGTAAGGAAGTTGTAGATATAATCTTCAACCTAAAGAAACATAATCCAGGATGGTCATCATTGGACTACTTTTCATTCATAGTTTTATTCAACTAAAGAACATGCAGGATCTAATTTGTTTCTTTGCAATCAGAGTTCAAACTCTGTCAAGGCATTCACAGATGGATACACAAGAAATGGATACTGTTGCCATTCAGATAAACTATCCATGATAAAGAAACAACAATGGTTGGAATATTCTTGATTTTTGATCTGATTAATCAGGTGTACGAAGTGAGGGGGAGGGGTGGATAAGCAACAATGAAAGACTGTTACACAAATTGTCAAACTTTCAAAAATTTTATTTGGTTAACATTATAAGAATGATCTCTCCCTTGGCTGTTTATAAAATTTTTCCACACTCTGCCAGGGAGTTTTTGCTTGCTAACGGAATGGATAATTTCAGTAAACTAAACTTTTTCAATTTAAAATATATTACATGAGCATTAATGGTGAAATTACATTAGTAACGAGATACTTAATAAACAAATTCCACTTAGTGCAAGCAAGACATAAATTTAAGAAGAATAAGGAAAAGGGGGTGGTGGTGGAGAGGGAAGAGTGAGTATTTGAAAGAGGGGAAGGAGGGGAAGGGGGAGGAGGAGTATTTCAGTAAGAATAAATTTAGTGTTTTATTTTCTATTTTTAATAACAAGAATATATTCTTACATCTAAACCAGATGTGAAGCTTTGTATATTCCATCCTACACACAATCTGGGAAACTAGTTCTGTATGATACATCCTCCCACTCTCTTCAACTCCCACCACCACCACCACCATGGGAAACTTCTCCAGTCTCTGCCTACTCACTCCTACCCCCTCTTTCTCTCTGTTCATCCACTCTCTAGATTACTTTCAGATCCTATGTCAATGAAGGAGGGGGGAACAAAAACAAAAAAACATCGATAATTGAGATCTTGTCTGCACATGTCTTTTTGCTTCCGTGAGCATTTTGTCTGCATATGTCATGTGTATGTGCTTGTTTGCATGTATGTATATGTGTCTATCTCTCTCTCTCTCTCTATATATATATATATATGTAGGAGGTTATTTTTCTTGCATGAATGCAAGGCCGAAAACATTTACATAAAATTCAATGACAAATTCAATTTTAATGTCTGTTGTTTTTGATGAGATACACCTGGAAGGTGCTACATATTTCAATTATATTGACTTTGATGTTTTAAAAATCGTTTTGCCTCTCCTAAGTACTCCCCCCCCCCCCCCAACATGTTGGTTCAAGTTGGATGTGTGTTTTTCTGGCAGCATTTTGCTGGATGCCCTTCCTGATAACAAATCCTTGTAGCTTCTTTACAACAAGAACTGGTACACCATACCCAGTCTTTAAAAGTTGGTTTATTATATATATATATTATTTTATTCATTTCTTTGCGGCCATGCTGGAGCACTGCCTTTAGTCAAACAAATCGACCCCAGGCCTTATTCTTTGTAAGCCTAGTACTTATTCTATTGGTCTCTATGGCTGAACTGCTAAGTTACGGGGATGTAAACACACCAACATCGGTTGCCAAGCGATGGTAGATGGACAAACAGACACACAAATACACACACGCGCGCACATATAAATATATATATATATATATATATATATGTAGTTGAAATTTACAGAAGAACAAAAGACGGAGACAGGTGTATTTGTTTAACACTTGGGAAGGTGAGAAAATCTTTTACGTTTCGAGCCTATGCTCTTCAACTGAAAGGAATACAAGGAAATAAACAGAGAATAAAGAAGCTTTTGGAGCTATCACTACATGTGGATTGTCAGTGACTTTTTTCCTTCATCTTTCTT
>NC_069007.1:144601-146334 GCF_001194135.2 Octopus bimaculoides
TATATATATATATATATATATATATATATATATATATATATATATATATATATACATTCATATATACATATATATACATACAAATATATATATGCATACATATATACATATATATACATACATATGTAGATATATGTACATGTATGTTTATATATATGTACATATGTAGATATATGTATATGTATGTTATGTTTATATATATGTACATATGTAGATATATGTATATGTATGTACTTATATATATGTAGTTATGTGTGTCTGTATATATGTAAAGATATATATATGTATATATAGTATTGAAGTTACCTTAGAAATTAGTTCTGATGGCATTTTAATTTAATTGAAATAGCTTTTACCATAATGGAATTTCTCTGTGTGTTTTCTAATCGTAATTGTAACAATCTCTTTTCTGATGACACTATTGTTACACCATCATTGCAAAATGAAAGCCTCCTATTCTTGGACTATATTAACCATGGTTCTGTACTCAAACAACTTAAAAAAAACAAAAACGTGCTCATTGTTGTTTTTGTTGATTGAGACATCCCATCCCCTGCAGACATAGCCCTTTTTTTGTGTATAGCTAAGGCTAACATAGTTGAATATGGCTTTTGATTTGAAACTACTTGTTTCTGAAATGTAGTCGTGATTTGTCACTAGCTTAACTTCTCCAACTGGTGTCCATGGGTGTAAACAAATGTATTAAGTTTCGAGCAAGACAACAACTTAATACCCGTAGTGCATTGCCCTTCCTACAAAACCAAAACATTTAATGGGTTGGTCTTTGTTCCTCTTCACCAGCGAACCTGTAAAAATACCATCCGTGTTGTTGCCCTACTTTCTCTGACAAAGCTATAAGATATGGCTAAAAATATACTTGCTTGTTGATATTTTCATATGTGTGTGTGTAGATGCATGAAGTTATATGTGCAGGTGTGTGTATTTATATACACATATCTAGGTGTGAATGTATAATATATTCAAATCACTTGACTAACAATTCACTGTCTCAAAGCAAGCAGAGTTACATATCTCTGTATAAGTGTGTGTGTGTGTGTGTGTGTGTGCACATGTATGCATATGCACGTGGATGTGTGTAAGATGATGTGTTGAAATGTGGATGTCTGTTCTTTCTGTGGGGGTTGACCTGGAGCTATGCAACAACACTTCAAACTGGTGGGTTCTGGGTTCATTCAACCCACTGGAAATAACAACTAAATCTTCCTCGAATGACAACTTACTGTCTTAAATAAAAGATAGACTGAAGTTAAAGTAAACATAAAAAAGCACTCACTACACTCTCGGAGTGGTTGGCGTTAGGAAGGGCATCCAGCTGTAGAAGCATTGCCAGATCAGATTGGAGCCTGGTGCAGCCTTCTGGCTTGCCAGACCACAGTCAAACGACGACAATGATAATGATGATATATACATGTGTGTGTGTGTGTGTATGTATAATCATTGTCTTACTGACATCAACTTTTCAATGGGTTGGACAGAGTTTATTGAGGTAGAATTTTTATGGAGGGATGCCTTTCCTGTTGTGAACCCTTACCTTTGCTGGCCTTGTGTCAAAATTAGAATTACTACGACTATTACTACTACTACTACTAGAGTAGTTGTAGACACTAACGATGTCTACACAATGTTGTAATAAAGGGTAATCACAGGTGGAATAAATCTCATCAGAGGACTTTTTGGATCAGTGTTGAACCGCCGCCGCCGCCGCCGCCGCC
>NC_069007.1:146663-149706 GCF_001194135.2 Octopus bimaculoides
GCGTGTATTTATGTAGATTGTATAGTGTTTAGTTTCACAACAAAATCTCCAAATAGAGTTTAAAAAAGCTTTTAATGTGTCCCCTTGGTGATTGGTGGGTGCGGCAGGGGTGGAGGGGAAGAAATTGTAGCCTATTAAATGTGAAAATGGATATTTAAATTTAATAAAAACATGACAACATAAAAGAGTTTTCATCACTTGAAAAAGAAAATGGACTGCTTCCCACAAGAGACGAATGATAGAAAGATATATAAACGATGGCGGGGGGGGGGGAGGAGAACATTAGGGAAAGACAGAGAAAAAGGGAGATGGGTAATGTTCAATTCTAATTTTAAAATTAGGAAAATCAAATTTATACCCTTCTTGCAGTTTATTTTATTTTGTTAAGAATTCCATATTTTCTGCTCCACTGCCATTCTTTCCCCATCTTTCTTTCATTCTTTTACTCTTCATCTCCAATATATCCAACCATGGAAATATAAGGTGCCACAGTTTTATCACTTCTGTTTGCTTGAGTTTTCTCACTCAGATTATCTGTAAAAATTAGTATGGCTTAGAAACTGAAGATGGAGAATAGAAGTGGTCCTTTAGAGGCTGACCAATCAGGGTACCCCTGCTGGGCCTGTTGAAAGGGACGCAGTCAATCAGGTACCCTTGCAGGACCCGTTGAAAAGGGAAGCAGTCAATAAAATTAGATTAACTTAAACTTTGTGAACTTATCCTCCAATATGACAAAGAAAGAAAAATTATATGCAAAGTACTTTGTCATCTATAAAGATGGGGTACGAACAATTCCTTGAACATTTTTGCAGGGAGCTGCTTTTTGTCAGTTTCACAACTATTAGGATAAAATGTTTGTGGCTAAGTCATGGTTGGAAGGTTCTTGATCGAAATCTGATGGATCAGAGATGAAGTGGAGCTCAGTAACAATATGTAGCAATCTGTGAAGTCCAGTTGCTTGACTTCCTGAAAATAGCAGGCAAATCTCACTCAGAGTCACCGTAATATCTAGAATTGAAGAGCATTAGGGGTTAACCTAGCCAAAAGCAAAGTCTTAGTAAGTAGGAGGGCTGTCAAATCACTGCCGTAGAAGTGTTACCACAACTTCACAATATGACAGTTATCAGGTCACAGGATCACAGCTATACAATCTCAATATTGCACAATATTAGATTGTCATAATGTTCACAACGTTACACCTGAATATCTCGTACAGTTATAATGCCACATAATTACATCCTCACAATGTCTCATTGTCATAATTGCACAAGGTCACAATTATAACTATTTCACACAGATAAAACATCATAATGTGCGTGAGTTGCAATTTTATAATATCATAGACATAACAATGATAATAAATGAATAAAAGAAACAAAAGTAATTTTTCAGCTTACCTTGTACGAAATGTATTTCCTATTTTCGTAGATGAGATAAACCTCCTGTAAATAGATAAGAAATTATATTAGAGTGTGTCATTGACTATGACAGATAACACACACACACACACACACACAAACCCCCCTCTTCGACCCCACATACACCCACACTCATGCAGAGGAAGAGACATTGTAGTGGGGACATGGAGTTGACTTTGTTAACATGTTATCATAGGTTTTATCTCCCAGCATAATTAGACCTTGGACAAATGTCTTCTATTGTAGCTTTCAAGCTGACCCTGGTACCTTTTAAGTGGAACAGCGAGAAACACGGCACAGGAGACCTTCATACATACATACATTACATATATACAAATGTACAAAATGTATACAATATGGTGAACGAGATTTTACCAATTATATTTTTCTTAATTATTTTCTTTGGTGTGTTTTTCCCAGTTATTTACCAAAATGGTTAAATAGATCTACTTAGCAGTAATCTAATTTTAATAGACTTGTACTTATAATCAGATACTTCCAAACATACTTTGTGTATCCATAGCCACCAACAGTCACCACATATTCAAAATGGCTCCCAAGAGACAAAAAAAAAAGAAAGAGTGGTGATAATGAAAAATGAAAATAAATATAGGAAAAGCAGTAAAAGAGACTCAACAGAGAAAGTAAGTAATGGCAGCCGATGTGAAAAGGTCAAGCAGCAAAGTGTGCAGTCAACACAAAGAGGCAGAAGTTGGGAAAAAAAGAAAAAGGAAAGAAGAGTAAAAAGAAAAGCCTCCTGGGGCTAATAAAAAGTTGCCCGGCACAGATTTTTGACAGATGCAATGGAAATGTGCCAGTGACCAGGCTGCAAAAGTGCAACTGAAAATTTTGGCTAAGCAAGAAAGGGAAAGAAAGTGTAATGGTTTTTTGTTTTTAAACAACAAAAACAGTTCTTCCCCAATGTAATCTCTCTCTCTCTCTCTCTCTCTCTCTCTTTGACTCTGGCTCTCTCCAAATATAGGTGTGTGTATGACCTAATATGGATGTTGCACTCAGGATAGCAGTTTTGATTTGCAGACCAGTGATGTGTTGTATTCTTGAGCAAAGCACTTTATTTCATGTTGCTTCAGTCCACTCAGCCGCACAGAGGTAACTCGGTGATGGACAACTGATGTCCTGGTCAAGGAAAATGTCTGCTTGACAATCTCCTCAGTGGAGTGACAAAATTCAAAAGCTACAATAATGCAAGGAAGTGCATTGTGACCAGTGGTGTATAACAACAACTGAGAGTCTGGTCGATACAGTGATATATATATGATACGATATATATATATATATATATATATGTATATATATATAAAATTATAATTGAGGGTATCTAAAAGATACCATCATGCTAGAGATGGTTTCAACATCAAAAATTCATACAGCACCAGGAGAAAAGACAAAGACACAAAATAAACTAATAAAAAATTGGATCCAATAATTTTTTGCGGGTTTATTTTGTCTCTTTGTCTTCTCTCCTGGTGCTGTATGAACATTTGATGTGGTTTTAGAGTCAAGTTTTGACTACTACTTCTAGCGTGATGGTATCTTGTAGATACCCTTAATTATAATTTTAACAATAATTATTACCTATGAGGTTTTTATTCCCATGCTAGCCA
>NC_069007.1:150544-152728 GCF_001194135.2 Octopus bimaculoides
ATATATATATATATATATATATATATATATATATATATCTGCCTGTCTATCTATCTTTGTCAAAAAATAATATGCATGTATGTCGTCATCATCATCACCATTTTATTTCTGCTTCCAATCATGCTTTCATATTGATGGACCATTGAGGTATAAATAAATTCAGTTACTGTCAAGATGGGTTGGAGAAAAGAAGGCAGTAGAGACATGACAGGAATTCAATGGGTGGGTGGACCTACCTAGATAGATCATACACCCAAGCTACAAAACCACCACCACCACCACCACTTGAATGACGGTTTTAACATACTTGCTTTAATGAATCAGTCGTCGTCTCCAGTGATGCATGACACCATGTCACGTTTCCGTTTCATCTACACAATGATTTATAAATAGAGTGATACATATAAATATACGTGTGTGTGTGGGGGATATATATATATATATATATATATATATGTATATATGTATATAAGAGTTGATAGCTCATGACTGAAAGTCATCCGTGACTATTGCCCATGCAAAATGCGAGCAATACCTGTGCGTTAGGCTATTTATTGCACCAGCAGATGGCTACACCCACGTTCGCGTCCATAGTTTCTGTGCTTACTGTGCCACCCTCCACCTCAACTGGGCATGGGAATGTCACCTTTCTGGCAATTGTGCAACCTTAAGATTTTAGATCCCACAAGTGTTGCACAGCACTTCACAGACCCTCTCCATCCTATTGACATGATTTAGAGATAACCAGTTCAAGATATCCACTGCCAATGAGGGTTGCAGGCTCAGAAAAATGGGAGTGGTTTGATCTCAAGTGCAAGCAAAAAAATCCCTCGAATGTTCAATGCCATTCCCTGCGCATCAAGTTTTATATCAGAATGACCTTTCTCCTGGAGATATGCTAATCATTAGATGGATAATCACCTTAAAATCTCTGGGTTTGATTGGCTAAGCCAGTACACACATACATATACACACAACTAAGTCTATTCACACATAGACTGACTGTTTGTCTGTCTGTACACACTTACACACCCACACAACTCCATAACATATGTGTCATCACCAAACTGAAGGGGAGAGAGAGGACAAAAAGAGGACAAAATTCTGCCCCTTCTGGGACAGTGGTCAATTTATTTGAGAAAATAAATTTTAAGATTTGTTTTTTTATTTTATATATCCAGAAAGGATGTATATATCAAGTTGTATATCAGTTTGGTTGGTAAAGTAAGTTAGCATATACATACATCTGCACACACACTCACCGTCACTTAGATCTGCTCATATATGTATCCACATATCCATATCTTTATATGTATCCACATATCCATATCTTTATATACTTACATATATACGTGCATGCACACACACTATTTGGTGTCATTAACTCGTAGTTTCATGAGTCAAATACAGATGCCAGCATGGTGCCGGACATGACCATCCCATCTGTAATGGATAATGACTGGTAAAGCAGAATGGTGAATAGAAGAGGGCCAAAACGAAGTTCCTCCAAAGGATCTGTGGGGTAATGTGAGTTGAGAGATGAGGGAGTTGCTTCAGGTTAAGTTGCTTCTTCTCTGCATTGAGGAATTATAGCAGGGATTCTTCAAGCTGACCCAAACCAGTAGAAACCCAAGGGGCAGACCAAGAACAAAATGGTTGAATAATATTCACAGTCTTAGCTGGGGACACAGGAATATTCCAGCAGGAATATCTAATGACAGTTGCTTCTGATAGGACCCTATGGAAAAGGTGCCTAAGGGGTCTATCCACATGACCTTCCCACCCAGTAATAGGGGAAGAAAAAATAAAAGGATGGAATTAACGGGTAGAAAGCAGAAAAACATTTATTGATTGTGGAGATTCATTCCTACATTTCGCAGAGAAAAATAAAATATATTGATGATATTCTGTTGAGCAGGATTTGACCAGTTTAATAGCATATATTATAAAAAAGGTTGTCTCTTTCGATCCAAGCCACCTGAGACCACCACCACTGGTTCTACACTATAAATTTATTTTTTAAGCAAACTAAATTAAAACCCACTTTTATCAAAATTTCGTTTTCCAGACACCAGATAAATAATTCTTCATTTTATTTAAAAAAAAAAAAGCGTTTTATTTCAACAAAAACATGTCACCAAAACTATCAAAAGTATTAAAGGCACACACACACACACACACACA
>NC_069007.1:156294-159935 GCF_001194135.2 Octopus bimaculoides
TATATATATATATATATATATATATATGTATGTATGTATGTATGTATGTGTGAGTATATGTTTGTATGTGTGTGTTCCCCATCCCCTTAGTAGTTCGGCAAAGGAGACCGATAGAATAAGTACTAGGCTTACAAAGAATAAGTCCTGGGGTTGATTTGCTTGACTAAAGGCGGTGCTCCAGCATGGCCACAGTCAAGTGACTGAAACAAGTAAAGGAATAAGAGAATGTATGTGAATTGTGTGCATGTCGCTAATTAAGATAACGAAGTCACTCTCTGTTGTTGTCGAGTCAGTCTGCAGAAAGGGTTTCATACAGGAAGGGTTTCATACAAGCAGTCATTCTGTTCTGCTAATTCTGTCAAGCAGAGTTTATTGAGGCAGACTTTCTATGCCTTGGTGCTCTTCCTGTTGCCAACCCTAACCTGTTTCCAAGGGAAGTAGCATTTTCTTCTAATTGTCTTCATGTTTTAATTGAAGACTGAAAAATGAAGGAACTCATGTTTTAAAATTCTCATGCAATACCAAGATACCAATGCACAACGGCTTCACACAGTTTCCATCTACCAAATCCACTCCCAAGATTTTGGTTGGCTCATTTCTGTAGTAGAATACCTGTAGAGTAGGACTGAACCTGGAACCATGAGGTTAGGAAGCAAGATTCTTTACCCCACAACCACACCAGTGTCTATGTATATTAACGTGTGTGTGTGTGTGTGTGTGTGTGTGTATATCATCTAATCGTCTACATCTGCGTATATATATATATACCTATTAGTGTATCTACAAAAAGTCTGTCTATGCACCAAACTCTTCGTATATACCACCCACCTGAGCTGTTAATGAACAGAATGGCTTAAACTTGGAAAACGTACACACACATGTACATAAACGTGTGTGTGTGTGTGTCTATACATACATGCATACGTATATTTGTGTATATGTTTGTGTATGTATACATATATAATAGGAGTTTATGTATATATATTACATATATTCATCATGATAAATGTTTCAAAAGAACATGAAAATACTTGTGTAAATATGAAAATAAAAAAATGAACTGCGAAAATCCAGCTATGTCAGATGTCTATATATTATATATATATATATATACACATATATATATAAGTGAAGTGAGAGAAAGAAAGAGAGTGAGTAAGTGTGAGAGAATAGAATAAAAAGCAAAATATTTTGAAGCAAACAGAATAATAGAATGGAAGAAAAATGAGGTTTGGAATAAACGGTCAATATTATGTTAGTTGAAGTAAGGAAATATATATCTTATTTGGTTGGAATAGCAATTATGGGAATATCAAGGAGAAGAATTGAGAAGCCAAGAGGCCTTCTGAGGATTCTGGAAGTAGGTTTTCATTTGAACAAGAGAAGTTCTTCTCGTTTCTTCACAAACTAAATTCCTTATAAACCCTGTCTCTCCTTGAATCTCTCCCTATTTCTATCTCTGTTCTCCCCCAATTTCTCTCTCTCTCTCTCTCTGTTTTTTCCCTCTCTGAACTCCTTCACTACAAGTCTAAATCTTCAGTATTTCATCCGGATGCACATAATATGTATAGTATAAGGAACTGGTTTGATGGATTGACTGTCGGTTTGGAGATCGAAAACATCAAGACAAGAAAAGACAAGAGAAGATAGAATAGGATAGGATTAATGAGAAAATGCCACGGACGTCCATGGAAAGATACATATATATATACATAGACAAACAAATCTATCTATCTACACACATATACATACATAAATGCATACATAAACACACACACACATATATATATATAAGCACAGGCATGGCTTGTTTTCCAAGCAATTTGGTTTGGGGTTCAGTCCTATTGTGTGGCTCTGAGAAAAGTCCCAGGCTCACCAATGCCTTGTGAGTGAATTTTATTGATGAAGAGTGAAAGAAGCCCATTGTATATAATTTGTATAATTGTGTGTGTGTGTGTATCTTTGCTGTGACATCATATGACGAGTGTGAACATTGATTTGAAATCTTACATGGAAAACATGTCTAACCATGGGTAAAAATATCCTGTTGCTTGGAAATCAGTGAGGATTGGTGACAGGAAGGGCCGCTGGTCACAGAAAATCTGCCTAAGCAAATTCCATCTGAGCCATGCAACCAAGGAAATGTTAAAACAATGCTCATAACGTAAATAAACATCACAGTCACACATGTTGTTTGTTTCCAGCCTTCCGTCTGGTCATAGGGAAAATATTACCTGGACACAGGTGTGGATTGGTGACAGGAAGGGCACCCAGCTGTTGAAAACCAGAGTCAACAGGAAGTCGGTTCCACAACTTGCTTCTTTTCCTATAGCCTTGGGCTTGCCAAAACTTTTGGTGTAAGCTTGACTCACAACAACTGCGCAGAAGTCTATTGTTGCTCTGTGTGTGTGTGTGTGTGTGTGTGTGTGTTTGCTTATATTGAGACCACTTAAAAATCTGATCTTCTGTGTTTATTTTCTGTAACTAAGAGATACAGCTGAGTTAAGCATCAGGCTCTAAAAGTCAATACAGCTTATGTAATTGACTAAAACCTATCAATGATGGCTGAAATAAATAATCAGTCTTTCTCTCTCTCTTAAATATATATATCTCTGCATGGAAGTAATGAACTAGAAAGTGATGAATATTTAATTGAAGAAAAGAAGTGTGCGTGTGTCTGTGTGTGTGTGTGTGCATAGGGGAGGAGGGCGGTATGGAGGGTAGTGGAAGAGAACGACCTAAACAGGAAACTGAAGTCGATTAAAGGAAAACCTCTGAATTTCCAATAAAACTTGTGAAGATAAAAAGAATCCTGTTTATTTCGATATAGACACACACATACAGAGAACACACATTATTTCTATGTACACACACACACACACACACACACATACATATACACCTACACAGATATATGTGTGAGTATTTCTTTATTGTTTTTTTTCTCATTGTCTGTTCTTTGCATGTTAGAATTGGTTGGATGAAAATTACTGAAGCAGTTATTCCATGGCCAGGTGACCTTCCTGTCATCCTGTTTTTCGGGAAAGATTATCTTATCTCACAAATCTTCCAATGCCAAAGAATGTTGTCCAAGGTTCTCGATATGGAAGAAAAAGACGGCCAGCCTTTTCAAATTCAGTTTGATAGGGAATGGCGAGGGTGGAGAAGGAAGTGTTTTCCTTTAGTAATATATGCAAAAATGGGTGACAATGGCCAAAATGCTAAGAATGTGTGGCTCTTCCATCTCATGGCACTTCTTCCATCTTAGCTGAATTAATTCAACTTTGCTGTGTTCTATCCCTGGCAACACACTTCATTTTTGACCCACCAGAAAATTCTGCACAAGTGGTCAAAACCAATCTTTTTAGGGATGTCCCTTCACATCTTCAAAAACACAACCAAAATTCCCTGCCCCCGCAATTCATCAGATGATTCACTCATAGCTTGGCTGTACATCCCTGTAACTTAGCAGTTCAGCAAAAGGGTCCGACACAATAAGTACCAAGCTCGAAAAAAAAAAAAAAAATTAAAGTGCTGGGTGTCAATTTGTGCTACTAAAAACCTTTCCAAGGCAGTGCCCCAGCATGGCCACAGTGAAACGACTGAAACAAGTAAATAAGAAATATCACTGATCTCACCTT
>NC_069007.1:160355-161006 GCF_001194135.2 Octopus bimaculoides
GGGGGAAGAGCACTTTGTACTAGGTTGGGAGAGAGGAGTACGGGGGGGGGGGGCGGTTCCTGTTTTTATTCACGGAAGCATAAGGTATTTTGGAATGCTGATGATGATGATGTATATTCTAGTTGTTGTTTAGCCCCAGGACTGCTCTGGTTAAGTACACTATAATCCAAGATGTTCCAACTTTGTGGCCATCCAGTTTTACCAATATTTTTTCTTTTTGTATAATGGAAATTACAAAGCCAATTGTGCATATCTTAAAGGTAAGATATGTGGTTTAAGGAAGATTTGGCTGTTATTTCTAGCACGTTTAGCAAGCCTGCAATTGGTTTCGGGGTAATGTGTATTCTACATGTTTGTACAACAGAACAGACATATATGTGCAAGCATGGAAAAGCAGTTAAATGAAGATGATATAGTAAAGCCTGGGACAGTCCTTTGCCTAGGCAACCCCTGGCAATCAGTCCAACCCATGCCAGCATAGAAAAGGGATGTTAAGTGATGATGATGATGATGATGATGATGATATATATAATGCATGTGAGTGAGTACATATAGGGTTTATTTGAAGAAAACTTGAGTACTCAACATACAGTGTATGTGTGTGTATATATATATAAATATATATATATATATATATATATATATAATTAG
>NC_069007.1:161622-163987 GCF_001194135.2 Octopus bimaculoides
TATATATATATATATATGTATATATATATGCACACATGTCTTGGACCTCTGCTTCACAAACAACATGGCTCTCATCAATAATATTAAGGTGACACAAACGATTTTCTTGGACCATAACTGAATAAAGCTAACAAGGTGTGGCCAGCAGAAGACTACAGGCATGCAGGCTGCTAGAAGCACCCAACTCCTCCTCTTCAGCCTGGACTTTCAGAAAGCTAATTGGAAGGGTATTGGTGAAAGAGGTCCTGGAACAGAACTGGTCTGCCAGTCTTTCTATGCAAGATATTGACATAAAGCGACAACACATTTATGACAATCATGCATAACATTTGCAGTAAGTTTGCTCCACACACATCTATGCATTCATATACATATGTGGCGTCTGACATGCGTGAACGCATGCCTGTGTGTGTCTCTCTTACTATACTATACGAACCCTTACGATATTAACCCTTACACCCCATCATGTCAATATGTAATTTTTGTTTTCATTTCCATTAAAACAATATAACATTTCATAGACATAGTCTTTCTATAGTCAACTATAGTGCTGCACATTCTATATGAGTGATTGTGTGTGCGTGTGTGTGTGTGTGTGTGTGTGTTTGCACATTCGATACCTTTGACATAGTAAAAGATATTTTATATGACAAGGACAACATCACATTTCGTATATCTGTGTGTATGTGTCTGTGAGTGTATGAGTGTGTATGTCTGTGTGTGTTTCTGCGTTAGGTACATTATTAAACACATACACACACACACATCTACATATACATATGTGACGACTGACATGCGTGAATGTAGGTCTGTATGGGTTCTTATTATATCTATGTGAGGCAGTATGTGTGTTTATCATCACATTTTGTATATGAATGTCTATGTGTCTGTGAGTGTGTGCATGTTCATTACATACACTATTAAACACACACACATCTACACATATATACACATATGTGACCAGAACGGCTGGAGGTGAAACTCTTGACAAAATCCAATTAGGTGGCACGTTCAAGGTATATAAAAATACACATCTACCGTTCAATTACCACTTCATAATTAGCACAACAGCTGCAAGGTTTCTACAATTAGCTTATATTTGGTTAATTTACACTGCATACAAAAATACAGACACACTACATACACACAACCGGTTACAAAAATAGAGATTAATGTATATTTTTTTCTATGATCATAATTTTTTGATGACAACATTGTAAAAAATATATGCCACCAAAGAAAACACATAAGCTCTCCAGAAACACCCATCAAGCAAGGAGACTTGCAGAAAACCCGAAGGTGAGAATCTCAAGAGATAAGAGAGATGAGACTTTCTCAAGACCAGCAAACGCATGCTGCAGCATGTCTGATGGAGTCTCAAGATAGAAGGGAGATGAGACTATCTCAAGATCAATAAAAATCAGTAAAGGCAAGCTGTAGCATGTCTGATGGAGTCCCATGACAAAAGGGAGATGAGACTTCCCCAAGACCAGCAAGGGCATGCTGCAGCACTTAAGGTTGAATCATAAAAACAATGTTTATCACGCCAGATTGCACAGAGGTCCAATAGAACAGTTCTCAGAAACAGACTGCGTACAAATTTGTTCTTCACACCTCCTGGAGCTGCTTTCAGATATGAACCATCCCATTCTTATAGAAATCATAATTCTGTCCAAACTGGTGTGCTAAACTCAAATTGCTTCTGTAAAGCTTTAAAATTTATTCCACAAATGTTTTGTCGCTAATGCTGCACTTTCCTGTATCACCTGTTTCAACATAACTGTAATATATGTATGTATATATATATATATATATATATATATATATATTACACACACGTGTTTGTACACATGACTTAAGTGTATCTTATTGTTTAATATTACAAACTCTTTCAGATAAGAAACAAAACATTATCTTATCAATATGGTAACAACCTCAACAAGAAACCTAAGATTACACAGTATTGAAAACACGAGGACATTATCATCTTATTGGCAGTTTTGGGGAAGAAAATAGGGAAAGTTGAAAAAAAATGTATCCCTTCACCACCACCACCACCACCAGTTGGTGTTCATTTGCCATGACCATCCTAACTTATCATATTATTCAGACATAATATTATTCATTATGTTGTCAAGGATTTAACATTATACAATATATCCTTCATGGGTTGGTGGTGTGATTTTAATTAGGTCTGGCTGCTATTTCTAGAAGGTTGAACAACCACTTAGAGGGAATCTCCTTCAATAGCAACAGCAGCAGTAGTTGTGGTATCTCTGCAATAAAATCTGTTTCAGAAAGCAACCACTTGATCTAAACACGACATTCCTTTCCTGTTTTTAAATGGAGACCTGTCCCCTGACCC
>NC_069007.1:163997-166513 GCF_001194135.2 Octopus bimaculoides
CAAACATCCCCAATGCATGTTTTCTGGGTTTTTAGATGAAATGTTAAGACTAGGATCGTTTTCAAAACTGCTTTGCAATTGAAAAAGAAAAAAACGAAAAAGACTAAAAGCAATCTGTATTTTGTTAATACTCCAGAAGCAAACTGGAACAAAAAAACTCAGGAATTACAGGTGTATTTCGTTTTATGTCTGGAGAATGAGTTTGAAGAGTTATGCATATTCGGCTTAGTGTAAGGGGTGGGTAATAATGGAGGGGTGGATATAGGAAATAATTATTTTTAAAGCACACAGACACACACATATATATATACATACATATGCACACACACACTCATATATGTACATATAAACATGCACACACACACACGCACAAACATACATATACATTCATTTACATGTACACACACATGTATATACATGCACACATATACATATATATGCATGCACACACACACACACACACACACACACACACACACAAGTGTACATACATAACCACATATACAGACATACATTTGCAGACACAAACTCATAGAGGCATCACTGGTGAATAAATACTATTTTCGTGTATTTAATTACTTGCGATTCAAACTTTGTATGGTTAAAAGCAGAAATTATTTTTAATCTTTTAAATGATGTATGTTTTAATGTGAAATTTTTAATTAGCATAATGCAATTACTAACAATTTTAATAAAGTCCCTCCAAAATTACATCATTTAATCTAAAAACAGTTTAAAAAGTTGAGAGTATTTTTAAATGTAGCATTCAATATTATATTTCATTTAAAATGGTGAACTGTTAGAAAACGTTAGCACGCTGGATGAGATGCTTAGCGGTATTACATCTGTCTTCATGTTCTGAGCCCAAGTTCTGCAGAGTGACTATTTACTGTACTTGAGAAGACATATGAAGCTAAATAAAATCGCTGTCATCCATTGTCCATGTTCTTTTGCCACGTCATGTACCCAGTTATGTATCTATATGTACATGTAGATGAAGGTATGTACATACATGTACATATATATGCATATACTCATATATTGTTTGTATATATATATATATATATATATATATATATACACACAACAACATCTGTTTCAACACACGATTTCACATCAAAAATCTTACAAAACAAATATATATATATGTATATACGTATATATACTTGTCCTTTGCAGGTGCTGGTGGCATATAAAAAGCACTCGTGCTGGTGCTGCATAAATGCACCGATGCTGGTTGGTTGTAAAAAGCACCTGGAACACTCTGTAATGTGGATGGGGTTAGGAAGGGCATCCAGCTGCAGAAACCATACCACAACAGAGAACCGGAGTCATGACTGTTTCAATAATCGGTAGAATCTTTCACATTAATCAACATGATAACACGATGGGTTACACATGCAGATTATGGAAATCTGCAAGATATTAAACGGAACTTTCACTAATCATTTCATCAGATTAATTTATAAAGGTAATAGCAAATGAGATACTGGTTTTCATAACAGAAATTAGTCTATTAAATATAATAAGGAAGGAAGGACATGGAATAGAAAGTAATAAATTATAAACAGCAAGTTATCTTGTTATTAGAAATTCAGTAAAGTAGGGAGACTTTATCCAGACAGATTGTCTTATTAGTTCACCACCGTTAAATCTATTGTAAACAATTAGGACCACAAAACAATGTCAAGCCGAGAATTGAATGCTATATATGGAAAACTGTATAGGATAGATGGAGAGATAAGAAGAGGAGTGAACATTTTCGAAGAGGTGCTAGGTTACTATTAGCCATTCTTATAACAGGTACTTTTAATAAAGTGATAAAATGTGTCAAGAAAAGATCAGATAAATACAAAACTAAAAACAAAAATGATAAGAATGATCTGCCAAAATATAGGTAGTGGATAAAATTTATAATTATGGTTAGAGGGGACTGGATTATTTATAATTGAACTAAATATAATAATTAGTTACATGAACAGTTATTAAAGTAATGAGATATGAAGAGCATGACATAGATTCACAACTGATGATGTTAAAACTAATAAGAATAAGGGTGCAATCATATAACGAACTAATTCAATTAAATTTTATATTTTTAATAATAATAATAATTATAATCCATGAGTCTTTAGGTACAATCCAATGTGATTCCAGGTAAGATAATATTCCTAATATTGTAGACTACTTCCAGCCCCATCCCTATAACTATATATATATATATATGACGAAGGGAAATAGCCCTGAAACTTGAGTCGCCTTTATATATATATATTTATATTTATATATTTATATATTTGATCCTTTATATTGAACACTCAATGTTTCATCTACATTCAATACTTTCTTTCATGGTGCCATCCATTTTTATTTTATTTTATTTTATATTGTATATTGTATATCATATTATATATTGTATATTCCATATTCTATACCCCACATTAGTTCTGCAGGAATATAAATAAAACATAAAAAAACAGACAGTGTTGGAACTCTTTTAAGCAAAATAATATATT
>NC_069007.1:167393-169863 GCF_001194135.2 Octopus bimaculoides
GGAGAGGCATTATGCCGGTAATAAACACACGCACTGGTTCAGTCCTTTATTAATTTATATAGTTTTTTGTTAAATTATTTCATTGCACTTTTGCAATCTCTTCAGATCATATATTCAAAATAAATGGAAGTGGAGAGACAAGTTACTGAAGAAATTGCAAGAGTGCAATGAAATAATTTAACAAAAAACTATATAAATTAATAAAGGACTGAACCAGTGCGTGTGTTTATTACCGGCATAATGCCTCTCCCAAGGTTTAATTGTATTTCTTTCAACACACGTATCCACATCAAGAATCTTGCACACGAAATACACATACGAAACATATATATTTTAATACGCACATAATACATTGACAGTAAAATATCCGTACCATTTGTAGTGTGTAGGGTGCAAAGGTTTCTCAGAGAAATGCTATTTCACATTGATCTTTGAGTGTCAGCGTGCATTTTCCTATCTGTGCATGTATGTGCATATACGTGCATGTATGCACTTGACAGAAGAGGAGGCAGTCACCGTTTATGCCCACCCACTTCGTGCAAAAGAAGAGAATAAAAGAAAACGACAAGAAACCTGCTTAGTCGTATTGATTGGATGATACCAATTAAATGAAACGAAGAAAAAAGGCATTGATCTGTGAAAAGGTTGCTGGATCAAGTTTAGCTGATCTATCATTACTGCATGTAAAGCTGTGTCGATAGAAGAATGGTAATGGTGGCGGCGGCGGTGGTGGGGGAGGTGAGTGCAGTGATAGTATTGTTGTGGTGGTGGTGGTCATGGTAGTGGTGGCGGTGGTTTTATAGGCAGGTGAGAGTGGTGAAGACGATGGTGGTGGTTTTAATGTAGTGGTATTATCATGGTGGTGGTCATAGTTGTGGTGGTATTAGAGCTATAAATATGGCTTCCAGGTGGTGGGGCGGTGAATGTGGTGGTTGTTTTCGATGTGGTGGTAGTAGTAGACTCGATGGTGGTGATGGTTTCAGTGGTGGTGAAGGTGGCAGTGGATATTGCAGAGGCAGTGGTCGTGGGGATAGCAGTGGAAGTGATGGTGGTGCTGGTGGTATTAATTGTAGCTGTGATGGTGGTGGTGGAGATTGTGGTGTCAATGTGGTGGTGGTGGTGATGCCAGGTTGAAACTAGGAAAGGCACTTAATAAAAGACACACAAGTTTTGAAGATAAATAAAAATAAATGGACAAAAAAGCCAACTCGGATTTATGTCACTGTTAGGGTGTCCCAGATAGACTGTGTCATTCCTTGAAACAGCCACACTACCATAATCAAAAGCATCTCATTTGCACCACAACCACCACCACCACCACTCCACAACAACAGCACCATGATCAGCTAACTGGCACTCCATCGGATATTATGAGGATTCCACCAATCTGATCAGTGAAACATCCTGCTCGTGCAGTTAACGTGGCTGAGCGCTCCACAGACATGCATACTCTCAATGTAGTTCTCAGGAAGATTCCGCACGACACAGAATGTAACAAAGCTGGCTCTTTGGAAAACATGTACAACTAATTTTTGCCATCTGAGTGGACTGCAGCAACGTCCGATACAGTATCTTGCTCATAGCATCATCGGGAATTGAACTCACAACATTATGACCAATAGCCAAATACCCTAACCACTAAGTTACATACCTTCACCATGACCACCACCATCAACATCAACATCAAGCTGTCCCACCAAAAATATGAAACTGAAGGAGATGTAAACTCTCCTCCCAGAAAGAATATTGGAATCTGTTGAAAGTCTCTCCACCCTGTGTTCCAAGAAGGTTGAGATTTATCAGGAGATACAAAGGAGCTGATATGACAGATATCGTTATGAGATATGATTTATGGTATGCTACATTAATACAAAATGATTCAAGAGTCTGCAAGAATTACAGAGAAGAAATGAAGACATTAGAGAGGAAAGAAATGGCTCATAATAATCAAGTTTCCACTGAATTGTTTATAGGATTATAATGTAATTGGTATAAGTGCCATTGTTTTGTGAACCAATTGCTGACTGTGTTTGCCTTAACCATAATCATCATCAAATGTTTTGAGGAGACGGGGCTGAATGGATATAAAGATATGTGCAGGTGTGGCTGTGTGGTAAGAAGCCTGCTTCCCAACTACATGGCTACAGGTTCAGTCCCACTGCATGGCACCTTTGTCAAATGTCTTATACTACAGCCCCTGTCCAACCAAAGTCTTGTGAGTGGACTTGGTAAAAGTAAACTAAAATAAACCTGTCATATATATATATATATATATAAACATCATCATCATCATTGTTTAACGTCTGCTTTCCATGCTAGCATGGGTTGGACGATTTGACTGAGGACTGGTGAAACTGGATGGCAACACCAGGCTCCAATCTAAATTTGGCAGAGTTTCTACAGCTGGATGCCCTTCCTAACGCCAACCACTCAGAGAGTGTAAGGGTTAGGGTTATATATATATATATAT
>NC_069007.1:171972-172750 GCF_001194135.2 Octopus bimaculoides
AGTGGACAGTAAGGTTCCAATATTTCCCTCTCTCTCTGAAGACGTGCCAAGCTGGAGCAGGTAAATTCTTTTCAGCAATAAACAGTGTCTGTTTGACCAAAGAACTGTTATAACCTTCACGACAATGACACCATCCATGACTAACACCCCTTTGTCATCACCATTGCCCCCCCCCTACATACACCACAACCACTGCACGTTCCAATGTAGTTGTTTGACCTGCTAGAAATAATAGCCTAATCTTCCTTAAATCCCATCTAACTTTGGACAATATAGTCAATGCTGGATACGCTTACAGCCTTCATTACTTGGTCGGTTGATCCCATTTCTGCTGGATCAGGCTGCCTTGGGGATTAACAATGCTAAGAAGCCTCAATGTGGTCATGAATCTGCTAAAAATAGCAACCAAGTTGCTATTCAAATCCCACCATAGTATATTGTGTAATGTAAGTCGCCACCAGCAAGAAGATGAAATAGATGAGGAAGCCATGACTGGAAGCAGCATTGATTATAGGTTTGCCTGATCATGCATGACCGAGGGCTAAACAACAAAAACAACAAGATAATGGGGTGGGGGAGACAAAAACAAGAACTTTTGTCAAAAAAGAGAGAAACCTCAAAATCAGATAAAGAAAGAAATTTCTAAAAAAATAAAAATTAAAAAACCGAGAGAAAAAAAATAACCTTAAACTATCAAGTCTGAATGATTTTAATTTAATGTTCATTAATTTGTTTTTAGTGTTTTTAAGTGTATTTTTTTTTTCATTTGACATGGTGT
>NC_069007.1:172998-174450 GCF_001194135.2 Octopus bimaculoides
GGGGGGGTGAAGGGCGATGATGGCTTATTTGCTTTGAGTGTTCTGAAGTGGTGGGGGTGGGGGTACGGGGGGGCACAGAGCTGTGCATGTGTTCGGCTGTTTGTGTTGCCAATTTATGTAAACACACACACAGACACATACACATATGTGCGTGTATGCGCGTGTGTGTGTGTGTGTGTGTATGTATATACACACTCATACTAATGTGTATAGCATGTACACACACACACACACACGTGCAGTTTAAGTACATTTGATACACACACGCACACACACTATTTACACACCAAGCAGGATTCTAAAACACACAATTGTCACAGAGGAAAGATTCTTGCCTAATCTCTTTATCGTATTCAAGGCCAGGTTCATTGTGGGTATGTGTGTGTGTGTGGCTGTTAGTGTGTGTGTGTGTGTGTGGCTGTTAGTGTGTGGCAGTGTGACTGCGTGTGTGTGCATGTATATGAAAGAGACACAAAGGGGAGTGTGTGGGAGTGTGTATGTGCATCTGTAAAACCCGAGGGCTTATGTAGATTCATGCTTATAATGTCTATTGCTCGTGTGTGTGTGTGTGTGTGTGTAAATACTGCGTCTATGCATGTGTGTGTGTGTGTGTGTGTGTGTGTGTGCAGATGAGTATATGCATAACTGTATTTGTAAAAGTTTTATATTCTATGCTTGCGTGTGTTTATGTGTGTTACATACAGAGACATATGGAGTTGTATTTATATATATATATATATATATATGTATATATATGTATATATATGGCTGAACAGTGTGTGTAAAGACCTACGTCTACCCATGATTCTATGCATGTCAAGAGTGTGTGTGTGAGGTCAGACCATACATATGCACTGTATTTTCACTAATTGCTTGAGGTGCCGATGTAATCTGTGAGCGGAAGGGCCACGATGTGTTAGGGGAGGTGGGGGGGGGGGCATGCAGAGGTTTTTCAGTTCATCCTCATTTACAGCTGAGTAGACAGGAGCAATGAGTAGTGAAGTATCTTGCTCAAGCACCCAACACGATGGTCCCCAAAACAAATGATTGATCTTATGATCATCACTCAAACACTCCACCAGGCTCTCAGCTAACTGTTATTTATTATATACACACGCACACACACACACACACACACATAAACACACCTATGCATATGTATGCATATTCACACATTTATATATATATATACATATGCATCCATACATATACACATATATACATACATACATATACATACACACATGCTTGTATACATACATATATATATGTATACATACATACACACATATACACATATATACATACATACATATACATACACACATGCATGTATACATACATACACACATATACATGTATACTTACATATACACATATACACATATATACATACACACATATACATGTATACGTATACACATATACTTACATACACACGTGAATAAATAC
>NC_069007.1:174725-175411 GCF_001194135.2 Octopus bimaculoides
TGTGTCAGAGGAGGAGGAGGAGGAGGAGGAGAGGAATATATATGGAGGTGGGTGAAGGGGTGGGGGGTTTAATGCATATTGACATGTGCGTGTGCGTGTGTGTGTGTGAGAGCAGGTGTGAGTTTGTGTATATAGGTGAGCAAATATGTAGCAGTATTCAGTTGCTATGCAACCAACCATATTTTAGTAAACCTAATTTCATGGAATAAGAACAAAAATGTACACATCACCCCCTCCCCCGACACCACTCTACACTAATACTTCATTACGTAATTACAAAAAAAAAAAACAATTAATGGCAACTAAAATAATAAAACAAAAATTCATGACAACATAATGCAATATTCACAATATTTCAATAAGAATTTTGTAGGATATATAACAATATATATATATATATATATATACATATATATATGTATGTATGTATGTATGTATGTATATACTCTTTTACTTGTTGACTGTGACCCTTGCTGGAGCACCGCCTTTAGTCGAACAAATCGACTCCAGGACTTATTCTTTGTAAGCCTAGTACTTATTCTATCGGTCTCTTTTTGCTGAACAGCTAGGTGAGGAGGACGTTAACACACCAACATCGGTTGTCAAGCGATGATGGGAGGACACAAACACAGACACAAACAACAAACATATACATACATATATACATATATATATACATATATATA
>NC_069007.1:175764-178771 GCF_001194135.2 Octopus bimaculoides
ACCGGATGGCAACACCAGGCTCCAGTCTGATTTGGCAGAGTTTCTACAGCTGGATGCCCTTCCTAACGCCAACCACTCAGAGAGTGTAGTGGGTGCTTTTACGTGTCACCCGCACGAAGGCCAGTCAGGCGGTACTGGCAGGAGAATATTTAAAAGCTGTGGGCCCCTGAAACCCAGACTGTTGCAATAACTGGTCCTCAAGCACAATGGCATTGCTGGGCTCTTTGGCACTGTGCAGTGGCAATCCGTTCTGGCATTAGTGTAGCTTTCAATGCCAAAATTGGGCACAATTCCTTCCAGGATCTTCCAGATGTATATTACTGCATACCTCTCCCGCCTTCTCTCCAGGGAGTAGAGTCTTAGCTGTTTCAGCCTTTCCCAGTAGCTGAGCAGTTGCAAAGAGACAATCTTCTTTGTGATTCTCCTCTGGATTGCTTCAAGCTCTGCTGTTAATTTCAGACTGGTGGGTGACCACAGCTGTGAGCAGTAATCCAGGCGGCTGAGCACGAATGTCCTCCAGAGGATCATCATGGTTTCCTTATCTCTGGTTCTGAATGTTCTCAGGATCCATCCAGCTAGTCTTCTGCACTTTGTCACCATCCTGGTAATGTGCCCTTTGGAAAGAGGTATCATCACTTATGTCAATAGCCAGGTCCCTCACTGATTTAGGCTCTGAAATTGTAATTCCCAGTGTAGCCTGTAAGTTTCATATTCAGTTTTGGATGCTGGTAGCAAAGGGCTTGGACATTTTCAGCATTAAACAGCATATTATTATCCTCCTGCTGCAGATGTGCAACATTGCTGGGGTTCTGTATATATATATATATATATATCTATGGGGTTATATATAATATATAAAATAATTGTGAGGGTGTTTGGGGATCTAAAATTTTCTGGCCTATTTTTATTTTGTAGTGGGACAGGGAATTATGAAAATCATCTTTTCATAGCAAACGTCTCCCTCCAGCCAAGCATACCATGTGAAGACTGTTTGCTACAATAGAGCACTAATCTAACGTCTTAGTATGGGTATTCCTTTAAGGAAAGTATACTACTATGAGATATTAAAAATAAAGTTGTTTTTTACCAACCACTGGTGGAACATACGTTTTTCTGGAAGGTTGTGGTGGGGGTCTGGGGCAAAATAGGTAGGAAAATGCTGCAATAAAGCATGATTTGATGGAGGTTTGACTGCTTGTTCTAGCAGCTCAAATAACCAGTGCTAGGCTTCTCTGTCACTGTTGGGTGTGGTGGTGTTATTCTAGCTGAATGTTACTACAGTACAACTTCATTAATGCCTTAATGTTGCCTTTGTTAATTGCTTCCTTTCGTTAAAACTAAATGCAGGTGTCACAAAATATCATGTGTCGTTAGAGTTTGAAGTTAGGTCAACAACACTACAAATACACGATGCTGGTTTTTTTGGCGCTTGATGTTAAGTGGTATCTTAAGTTTGGTCAGAGTTTAGTCAACGAAACAAACGACAACAACAACAACAACAACAACAGAGAAAAGGGGAGCAAAAGAAGCAGAGACCAAAAACATCTCTGGTTCTTTGAACACACAATGTCTAACATGTGTGTGTGTATGTGTGTGTATATATGTATATATATGTATATATATGAGCACATATACACATAAAGAAAAAAGAAAAGCAAAACCATATCTGGTTCTTAGAACACAAGATGTCTGTAGATGTAGATCACACACACATATATATACACACATTCACATATATACATAGATTTATACATATGTACATATATATACACATATACATATAAATATACACATGTGAGATTTTCTTTATAATAGAATTGTGTTATTTCTATTAAAAAGATTTATCCACACATCCTGTTCTATTTAATCAGTTCATTAATACCACTAATATATGTGTATATGTGTGGGTATATAAATATATATACATATATATATATATATACATACTTTAGAGAAGATTGTTCTTTCGTCGGCATATGTTTCATTTATTTAATAAGTGAGTTGAGAAGTTTAAATTAACTGAGTTTATCCACCAATTAGATGACAAAAACTCCCTCAGGAACTATTTAAATCTCTAAATAAAAAAAGAAAACCCAACAAACATGGGAGATAACTCCACTAATAGCATCCACTCATAATTTCTCAAGAAGAAAAACAATGCAGTTAAGGGTTAATCTCTTTAACTGTTTAGTATTAAGTTGACATGGTCAAATGTTATGCTGTTTCATTGACATTGCTTTGAATTCAGGTCAAGCATGATGGCATGCACTTCTGCCGTGCATCACTGCATCAGCCATTTGTCAGTGTCCCCTGGGGTCATCCTGGGAAACCCTCTCAGCTGTGAGATACATGGCTGGCCGACACAAGCAAAACCCCAGCCAGATCCCAAGAGAAGGGAACACAAGATGCAGGATCAAATCGGAAAATCAAGTTCTACATTGATTATTATTTGGTAGCTATTGTGATTTCAATGATTGTTTATTTCTAGAATGACATTGTAGGCTAGGTGTGAGAGGCTAGATCTGGTTAGTTTTAACATAAAACAGGTTGAATATCTGAGCCAGTTACGACTGGTTTGAAGGCCAAAAAAGTTACCTTCTTGAATCATGTTGACTCATAAGGACCAACTTCTCGGCTTCGTGGCATATTTAATGTGATTTAAGGGGGATTTGGTTACTATTTCAAGCAGGTTCAGTGATCCTGTTGAGGCTGACTCCCTCTTGTGGTGATGGTGGTAGCGATGTCTTTAGGTGGTAATGATGATGATGACGATAGTGATGGACATAGGGAGGAAAGAGAGATTAGAATCAAGGAAGGACATCCCCCCCCCCCCCACAAAATCTGGTTCTGAATTATAATGGGGTGAGAGTGGAGCAAAGAATATGAGGAACTGACAAAAATATATAGAAACACCTCCCCACCCCTATTCACATCATCTTGACACCCTATTTCCTTTTAGAAAACTGCAGAAACTGTAAAACGAAACCCTAACCCAGCCCCCCCCCCC
>NC_069007.1:178834-182240 GCF_001194135.2 Octopus bimaculoides
ACCCTACCCCCAACCATGGCAACGGAAGTTTTGCACTTCAGTATTGAAGAACCAGAACAAAAGACTCTTTCAGAATTTCAGAGAATTGTTGTATATTTTATGGCAAATAGTCTTGCGAAAAACCAGGAATTATCAAAGACACTGAAGGAAGGGTAACAATGACGAAAGGAATAATGAGATAATAATGATGATGATAATAATAATAATAATGATATGGGATACGAAAAGTTTCCAAAGGGTGTGGTGGTGGTGGTGTGAAAGGAGTGAGAACAGGATGTGGCACAAAGAGGAGAGAAACTTGAGTAGAAAAAGATGAAAATAAAAAACTGAAACAAAGCTACAAAACAAATAATAATTACAATGGTCAACTTTGTTACATGTGGATGTATGAGTGTAATTATTTCTATGTAGTTAAGAAGTTTGGTTTGCAGTCTTGTGGTTTTGTGTGTTTAATGTGCCACTTTAGTGTGCCACTGCATGGCACAATGAACAAATGCCTTCTACTACAGCCATGGGCCAAAAAAGTGCCTCATTCTAATAGCAGTGTGACTCAGCTCTACATTACTCCAACATGAAAAACACATGCTGAAAGCAGCAACCAAATCTCCTTCAAATGACATGTTACTAGCTTTAAAAAGGAAGGACACGGTAGATTGTGAGGTTCTAGGTGCTATTTTTTTATGTCTGAAAATAAAAAGACAGGATGGCCACTGTTGGAATGTTTGCTCATAACTCAACAATAAAAAAAACAACACCAAAAGCCTCTCCATGGCCACAGAGAGGACAGAAACAAATGAGATGGCCATGGTAGGAACAACTTTGATTTTAGTCTGTTTATTTGGGGCTGAACAAAAACTGATGGACTTTGGATAACATTCATGCTATGTAAAGAGATACAACATTTGAATAAATGATGTATGTGTGAGAGTGTGTGTGTGTGATTGTGTGTGTATGTGTGTGTGAGAGTGTATGTGTGAACGTATGTGTGTGTGCGAGTATGTACACTCTCATACACATACACACACACACACACACACAGAGGTTACATTCTTCAATGGTATGTGACTTTCTTGCTGCTGGTCGACTTAAATATCTAATTAACATCACAGCATTAACGAGCCATTCAGAATGGGACACGCTTAAGTCTCCTGTGTGAACAAGACATCACGTTGGTATGTGTGTGTGCGTATGTATATGTGTGAGTGTTCATAAGTATCTACATATATATATATATGTATATGTGTGTGTGCATCTAGATACACACATTTGTATTCCAGCTCCCTTTTTAAGCCACCCCTTTCTGGTTCCAATCAATCCCTCTCATTTATTTTCCCCACTTTCACTCTCCTTTCATTTCTTTGTTGCCCAAAACAAATAAAAAAGAAATCATTAATAAAAATAAAGCAAAAGAAAATATTTGACCACCAAAATCTAAATATTCTGAACCACATGTCACCAAAGGAATATCATTATTGAGATGGTTAAAACATGTGGCCATGTGGGACACGGGTCAGTCACTTGCAGAGTTAATCAGATTATTATTCTGGAAGGCATTAATCCCCAATGACTGGTGGAACCCTAATCTTTCATCATCTAATCCCTCTCCTCTCTCAAACGATCTTTGCCATGCAAATTACTTGGTGACCGAGCTGGTGCCATGTGAGAAGCACCTGGTCCACTCCATGGAGTGGTTGGTGTCATGAAGGGCATCCAGCCGTAGAAAGCCTGCCAAAATGGACACAGTGGGTTGGTGTAGTTTTACCAGGTTGGCTCCTATCAAACTGTCCAACCCATGCCAGCAAGGAAGACGGATGTAAAATGATGATGATGATGATGATATACAAATACACTTGAAAATGAAAAAAAAAAAAAAATGAAAAAGAAACGCAAACAATAGAAAAAATTAAAAAAAACAGAAAAATCCATAAAAGCTAAGAAAATGAAATCTGGCAGGGGTTGGGGAGGGAGGGGAGAGCACGGTAGGGGGTGGGGAAGAGTAAATATTTAATTTATTTTAGAAATCAAAAGCATGTGTTGCAGCCAAAAGAACACAAAATGCCTTGTGGTGTTTAGTTATGGATGTTCAGATTCTAACATCAAGTTCTGTCAGGTTTAGGGGTTGATAAGATAAAGGAGCTTATATAAGGTGGGCAAGTGGCATTGTTAAAATACTTTGGGCATCGTAGAAGCAATTTATTGCAGATAAACTTTAACAGCAAAATCTTAAGTGGGCCCTTATGACTCAAGGGATCATATGGGGTCCAGTTGAGAGCAACTGTCCTAAATGATTGTGAACAGGTCCATGTATTTGGGTCGTTACTTTTCATCCACCCAGGGTGGCAGCAATTAGTAGCAGTCATGGGTGGAGACCATAAAACCAACCAAATTCAAGGTTTTGTTCCTAAATTTGAAAATATTTACAATTTAACATTGCTGAGTTGTCTGTGAAATGGAAGATTTCAATAAAATGCAATTGTTTTTTTTTTAGGGTTCGTGACTTTTGGTTTAGTATTTTTTTATTACATTTTCCCCCAAATTTGAAATTTCAAACCAACAAAATAAAAAGAGATAAAAAATACTGAATAAAAAAAAAATCAATAAAATATATTTTTTCACTTAAAAAAACGATAGTTTTTTAAATTTTTTAAAATCTGTTAAATCTGACACTGAAATTTGAACTCCAGATTCTTGGAAAACAATATTTTCTTTACAGTTTTAGTTAGAATTTCATTTGTAGTAAGTGGCACACCAATATTGTGTAGTCCTCAGTAGACTTGGGTCTTCAGAGGATTTGTGATCAAAAATATTCCAGTTTGAGATTTTACTGCAATTTCTAGCAGATCAATCATACACAGTTTACCTAGGATGACATGATCCATGTGTCCCTCATTTTCTGAGATGGTAGGCTGTGATTTCAAATGCATTTGGTTGTTATTTCTAGCACGTTGAGCGACCACATAGAGGCTCTGTCATTGGCTTGCAATGGAGAATGTCTTTGTAAGTTAGAGAGGACAGACTTATGATTATATAAAACCGTAGATGAACATCAAGATCGGCAACTAGGACATCACCTGGTTCGTAATACGGGTGACTAGGCTGTAGCCAACACTGCCAGATATTTTGAGCATCTCTGCAGTGATTCCTGAAGGGCCGGGGGCTTTCTCTGTCTTCATACTCTTAATTGCTTTATCTACCCTGGTACTGTCAACTCGGATAGCTGGTCCCTCTGTTGGGTCAACATGTGCCAGACACTCTTTCTCCCATTCATTCTCTTTATTGAGCAACCTTTCGTAGTGGTGTCTCCAAACCTCTCTCTTGGCAGTCTCATCTAGTGCAAGTGAACCATCATCCATGTGGACACATTTCTCTCTTATATATATATATATATATATATATATATATATAT
>NC_069007.1:183172-185612 GCF_001194135.2 Octopus bimaculoides
GAGAGAGAGAGAGAGAGAGAGAGAGAGAGAGAGATACAAAAGCACAAAAGTGAGAGAGAGAGAGAGAGAGGGCGTACAAGGATATATAAATATACATACATGTCATGCTCAAGACATCGGTACCATGTAAATGACGGATATATAAATACACAGAGATAAGAGAGAGGAGGGGAGTGGAGGGACACATTCCGAGAGAGAGAGAGAGAGAGAGAGAGACGTAGAGGAAATTTGTGCAGCCACCCTCCCATTACATTTGTAAAGAAGGGGAAAAAAACCTCATTTCCTATCACACCCACTGTCGCATAAAGAGAGAGAAGGACATAGAGAGAGGGATAGAGAGAGAGAAGGACATAGAGAGAGGGATAGAGAGAGAGAAGGAGATATATATAGAGAGAGGGACAGAGATAGTGAGAGAGAGAGGGACAGAGATAGTGAGAGAGAGAGGGACAGAGATAGAGAGAGAGAGAGAGAGGGACAGAGATAGAGAGAGAGAGGGACAGAGATAGAGAGAGAGAGGGACAGAGATAGAGAGAGAGAGAGAGAGAGAGAGAGAGAGAGAGAGAGAGAGAGAGAGAGAGAGAGAGAGAGGGACAGAGATAGAGAAAGCTTAAAAACCTGTTTTGTGTACGTGGAATGTATTCAAGTGTGATTTCGTTACCATCACAAACAGAGTTACTGTAATCGTTTAGCCCCGGGTCTAAACCCTTACTGAACAAACGACCAATGACATCCCAACCGTGGCACTCTGGTCCTTATTCCCTATATTCATAGAACGCACGACTACATAGTTCTATAAATTCTTTTCTAGGGAACGTGGAGTGTGATTTCAGCGGGACTTGGCTATTATTTCTAGCTGAAAATGCGACCCTGCAGCGATTCGAAACAATTGTATGTATGAGAGTGGTGGGGGTGGGTGGTAATAGTGACGGTGTGATGGGGTAATGGGGGTGTAGTGGTGGCCTAGTGGTCGTGTAGGTGTGTTAGTGGTGACACCCGGTTTGGCTAGGATTAGTGATGGTGGTGGTGGTGGTGGAGGTGCAGTTGTGCTTTGTTACTCGAAGATGGCGTTTAACATTAGCAACATTATTTCCAAAAGTATTTCAGCAGGCATTTTAAGCAACTCTTGAGGAAGTTTTGTCTAATTAATTGCAAGGATAACCTCAGTTAATTCAAGGGTTTCAATTCATCATGTAAGACCTAATATATGTCGGGTGTCATTGGAAATATGGCTGCTATTTTTAACAAGTTGAACGACCACAAATAGGCAATCTCGACGGATGAGAGCAAAGGACCAGGGGACGAGTGACGGAGGGAAGGAAGGGGGCAGCGGTGAGTGACGGAGGGTAGCAAGGGGGCAGCGGTGAGTGACAGGGGCGAGAAAGGGAACAGGGGGCGAGTGACGGAGGGAAGCAAAGGAGCAACAGTGAGTGACAGGTGCGAGTAAGGGAGCAGCGGTGAGTGACAGGGGAGAGCAAGGGAACAGGGGGCGAGTGACGGAGGGAAGCAAAGGAGCAACAGTGAGGGACAGGTGCGAGTAAGGGAGCAGCGGTGAGTGACAGGGGAGAGCAAGGGAGAAGCGGTGAGTGACAGGGGAGAGTAAGGGAGTAACGGTGAGTGACAGGGGAGAGCAAGGGAGACGGAAGTGAGGAAGGGAACAACGGTTGGAGACGTTAGCCTTGATCCGTCCAGTAAAAACTTGTTGACTTGAAGCGGAGAAAGTTTCGTATTTGGCAGGTTTTGCTTCTATGTGGGAACGAGGCAAAAGACGGGCCTTTTTTTGATGCTATGCAGACGACCAAACACAATTCCAGTTAAATTCGTGTTTAAATAGAAAATGAAGAGAGCCTTAAAAAGCTAACAAGAAATAACGAAATGGTGAAACAGGCAGACAGATGAGGTTAGTTTCGTAATATTTAATGCAGGAAGTATTAAAAAGGCAAGGTAGAAACCATTGTAATGAGAGAGATATTAGAGTGAATAGTTGTGGTGGTCGTGGTAGGAACATCGGGGAGTCAACGGGGTAAGGATTTTTAGGAAAGTGGGTTATACATCATTAGATGTACACCTGACTTTCCTATATTAAATTAGAAGTGAACGGAACGCAGAACTCCAAACTGATCAACAACAACAATATTTATTTTGAAGGTAAAATGGACAGCCTCCAATTGTCCGGTTTCTGAGACGTCTGAATGTAGATCTACTGTCCCTTGAGATGAATCGTTGGAGAGACAACTTGGTTCAACCACACTCAATGAGAGCTTGTTTTAGACCGTCTTGCTTGGTAAGAGACACAATAGAAGCGGGAACGCTTGGTCGGATTGATCTCAAAAAAAGAGCACAAAATTTTCAATAAAGTAACCAATTTTTAGAAGTTAGTTTAGAATGGACATTCAGAGAGAGAGAGAGAGAGAGAGAGAGAGAGAGAGAGAGAGAGAGAGAG
>NC_069007.1:185622-187742 GCF_001194135.2 Octopus bimaculoides
GTGTGTGTGTGTGTGTGTGTGTGTGTGTGTGTGTGCGTGTGTGAGATTTTACTTCGTCACAGTCTGGCGAAATGATTAAGAAGTTTGCTTCGTATCAACGACGTTCGGGTTCGATCTTACGGTGTCGCAACTTGTGCAAAGGTTTATTTTATTTATTTTTCTTTTCCTTTCTAGTCATACGTTGTGAGTGAAAATGGGTGGAGAGAAACTGTCCAGAGAAGCCTATCTGATGGATTCTAGTTATAATTCAAAAGGTAGAACTCGATCACGCTGAGTCCTACTGATTCTGCCAGAGAACTCGCATGTCTGCAGAACATCCCGCCACTTATATGATAATTGAGAGGCAGATAATTCAGTTGAGCAAAAAATTGAATCCTCATCGCTGAAACCAACGGAGATCCATTCATTTATCCAATTTACTTAGTTGGAAATTTTAAAAGGATTTAATAAAGATCGCCGCTTATTCTTCTGAAACTTAAAAGTAGCAAGCATGTCTCCCTATTCACTCTGCAGTCCTCGACTGTAACGTGATTGTTTGTAGCCCAAACTGGCAACCTCGTGGAAACCCGAATGGGTGCGGCCCTTTCACTTCGACTTGACCCATTAAACTGTAGTAGTAGTAGTAGTAATTGTTAGAATGTTAGCGGAAACTGTGGGAATGAAAAGGCGGGATGTTTACATTTGGCAGGAAGATAGGGAGGGAGGTAGAACTGTGATTGTCCTAAGCAATCTGTGTTGATCAGATTTACGACTGTCCTTGTTAGCTTAGTTACCACCACATCCACCACCACCACCACTACCACCACAATCATCGACACCACCACCACCACCACCTGACTACACTCACGCAGCAAGGGTATTAAAATGGGAGTCATCCAACGAGAATCGAACCCGAATCAGTAACATCTTATATGCTAATAAATAATCAATATTCTACAGCACATTGACAAATATTTGCTAGAAATGGCAGTTAAATCTTTGCTCACTCATTTGCCCTAAAGTCACGGAAAGGGGAACACACGAACGGGAAAAACCTCGTCTTGATCGAGACTGCACTCCGATCCAAACACCATTAGGGTTGACAGGACAGCGAAGATGATGATGGAGGGTGACAAACAACCTGTTAACCAAACGAGGTTTCCTAGACTGCCAACGGTACAAACGTATGACCACTGTAGGCCAACGCAAGTTCTTAACCAATACACACACGCACACACACACAAATAAGAGTGTAAGTGGGTGAGTATTCCGGTGACAGCTTTTATCATCTTACTGGTTTCAGTCGTTAGACTGCGGCCATGCTGGGGCACCGCATTGCATTTTTAGTCGAATAAATCGACCCTATTTTTAAAGTTTGGCACTTATTCTATCGGTTCTCTTTTGCCGAACCGCTAATTTACTGGGACGTAAACACACCAACGCCGATTGTCAAGCGAGGGGGGAGGGGACAAACGCACATACACAAACAGATATAGATACGACGGGCTTCTTTCAGCTTCCGTGTACCAAATCCGCTCAGAAGGTTTTGATCGGTCAGACGCTCACCCAAAATGCGACACAGCGGGATTGAACCCGGGTCTATGTGGTTAAGAAGCAAACTTCTTACCACAAAGCCACGCCTATATATGTACCCTTACCCTTAAATTAATTCTCAAATAGGATTGTAATACAATGGAACAAGGCTGGACTTCGTAGAATTTCTTTCAAAACACTTTTCATCCAAATGAATTTGCTATAGAAACGGACCCAATGCCAGACAAGCAGGAGAACCCAGTCATGGATGTCAGACAATTTCTGCGACCGCATCACCCCTGACATCTGGCCACCTAACTCCCCAGACTGCACCTTACTTGATTATTATGTGTGGGGCGGAGCTGAACGAGAGACCAACAAAACTTTTTGTGACACGAAAGATGAACTGAAAGCAGAGATTATGGCAGCATTCACCAACTTAAACAAGAAGGCTGCCCAGAAGAGTTGCAGGAGATTCCGAAGTTGCCTGGAGGCCGTGGTTGAAGCCAATGGCGATTTTATTGAATAAATCTACTCTTTAGTATTTCAAGACATTTCTGTGTAATTTTGGTAAATATGTCTGTTAAAATAAGATGTCAGTGTTATTT
>NC_069007.1:188690-192319 GCF_001194135.2 Octopus bimaculoides
CTGTAAAAGAACCTGGAAGGTTGGGCCTCCAGCCAGGCCTTTCGCGACACCCTTAAAGCCAGGAACTTTTCAGAGCCCCGCCTCGTACATACACACTCACGTATATATACATATATATATATATATATATATATATATATATGTAAGTTAACTGTAAGTACATCGTATACAGTCGGTCATGTTATACTAGTAACAGAATAGAATAGAATATATCTAGAAGAATAATTTTTAGCGTAAAGGTCTCCATTTGGCCTTCAAAAGGGGACAGTAGGTCCATCCTCAAACTCACAGGCCAACTAATGCTCCCACCTCCCCTCATCTACCTCGCACCTCACACTATCACCCAATTACCTTAGCAAACGTGGTCACCTGTGTTTTGTTTGTTTTTCGTCTGGAGGCGGGGTATGGTGACCAAGGGGGAATCAATCTGCTGCACGCTTTACCACCAAAAAATGAGTGCGCATGGGATATTTGCCAGTAACAGCAGTCAAATCGTCCTCGAAATCACACTCTACAGGGCCTCTGAAAAGAATTTTATCACGGGATATCTTCGGGTCGGGATTTTAACCCCCTGTAAATGCCAGTCTTTAATATATATACAAACGTTTTGTGAGGTTCCAAGAAATTCCTGCACCAACGCACAACGCAGCCCGCCTCGTTTTATAATAAAAATAAAATTGAAACAAGTACAATGCTACTTTGGCTGAAAATTTGGGGGGAAGGAAGACCCCAGTGCGTAACTGGTACTTATTTAATCGACCCCGAAAGGATGAAAGGCAAAATCAACCTCGGCGGAACTTGAACTCGGAACGTAGCGGCAGACGAAATACCGCTCAGCATTTCGCCCGGCGTGCTAACGTCTCTGCCATCTCGCTGCCTTACTTTAGCTGAAATAATAAAGATGGAATAAAGTTCATTTGTCTGTTCATCTCATCAAGCAGACCTTGGGCTAAACAGCACTTACTGGTTCTTAATGTTATCAAACACGAAAAAAATAAACAGCAAATCGACTCTGGCGGGAATTGAACTCAAAATGCAAATAGGCAGAACGGATTAATTAATTATTCAACCAGTGCTATAAGGAGGGCGTATATTATAATGATAATTTCAAATTTTGGCCACAAGGGCAGCTTGCTGGAGGGAATTAAGTCGATTACATCGAGCCTAGTGTCTCATAGGTACTTAATTTATCGACCCCGAAAGGATGAAAGGCAAAGTCGACCTCGGCGGAATTTGAACTCAGAACGTAGCGACGGACGAAATACCGCTAAGCATTCCGTCCGGCATGCTAACGATTCTGCCAGCTCGCCGCTTTAGGGATGCATTAGAATAGAAAATAATCATTCCTAATAACGGGACAGGGCCAAATCGAAAGGGTTCATGGGTTTTTACCCTTTACATCTATAGAAAAGGGTCACCTTTAATATAAATGAAGTTTCCCACGGTTGCCAAACTTTTCTAGTTTCATTTCACGATTAAAAGAAATTTGTAACTGAGTGACACTTTTAAGATGTCGAAGCCAGCTCATGGATCCATGTCCCTAGGGATCTGTGAACCCTACGTTAGGGACCGCCGCCGGCTATAGCTGATCATATTGACTCGCCCTGACACGCTGGACTCATAGGACTGGTTACCCAGTTTCAAAGGCGAATAAGCAATCGAGATCCCAACATTACCCTTGAATGGGACACCAATCCATTACAGGGTTACTCGTTTACAGCTGAATCGACTGGGGCAATTAGAAATGAAGTGTTTTGCTCAAAAAACACAATGCGTCGCCCAAGAAAAGAAACTCCGATCTTGCGATTGTATCACGTGCCGTCACCCCTCCCCATCCGACTCTTCACAAATACTCTATTTTATCGACCCCGAAAGGTAAAGTCAACCATAACTAGATTTGATCTCGGATGCTAGAAATATAATTAAACACGACCAGTCACTTTAACAATCCTGTCAGTCCACTGCCCTTCATTGCTGCTTTTTAGAAATAAGATAGGTTTGAACGATTTCTTATATTTCTAATAATGATTTATTATTAAACGAGGCCAGCTATGTCAACGTCAGAACAAGAAATCAATCAAATCGATTACAATATTTCACTGGTACTTACTTTATCGATCTTGGAATGATAAAAGGTAAACAAACGATGACGTTTTTTTTTCCATTGGCCACAAAGACAGTCGATGAGGACAAGACTCATGTGAAGTGTACAGGACGTGTGTTGATGGAGTAAAAAGAAAAGATCGATAGCAAATAGAATGCTTCTGATATCAGCCCAAGGTCAGCCATTTTGAAGGGAGGGACAAATCAATTACGTCAGTCCCAATATTTAACTGGTATTTTATCGATTCGGATTGGATGAAAGGCAAAGTCGACCTCAACTGAATAATAAATTGAGGAAATTCGAGTCAGCCCCATATCCAAGTCCAGATTACCTGACACAGAACTGAGTTTAACTTTTACGTGGTCGTTCGAGCAGCGAGAAATAGCTGTTAAATCTCCCTTAAATTTCATTCTACTATCTTAAAAAGGAAAGGCACAAAGGATACCATATTTGAATAAGACGAGGTGGCTGCGGTTGGAATGTCCGATTATAGGTCTCCTCTGCCAGTGTCCATTAGCAACAGCAGTGTTACTTAAGGGCTTCCATCACCTGACAGTCACAAAAATTACAGTAAACTCAATCACAACAATTGCGTTAATCTCCAGATTCTACATGGTCGCTCAACCTGCTAAAAATAACAGCCAAATCGAATCACATCTTACTGTCTTACAACAGGACATGTTCGATAAAGCAGTCTTGGCTTTCTTGTACACTAGAAAAAGACGGGATGGTCATGGTAGGATCGTAAGTCTGTTCGATCAATGTTGATCTAGAGCGAAACAACATCCCAGAACATGCTAAAAACAGCAGTCAAATGCCCACCCTATTGATTTTTCAATAAAAACGGAAGGACATATTCGATAATGCCTTTGGGAAGAAAAAAAAAAACCCAACAAACGAAATGGTAATGGTTGGAAAGACTGATTCTAGAATCTACAAATAGCAACATACAATGCAGTCGTTATGATGTCCCAGTATAACTTTGAAATTCTGAAATTCAATTTCCGTCTGTCTGTCTCTCTCATATGTTTGTCATTTGACTGTGGCCATGATGGAGCACCGCCTGAAAGGGTTTTTTAGTCGAAGAAATCGATCCCAGCACTTATTCTTTATAAGTCTGGTACTTATTGCATCGGTGCCTTTTGCCGAACCGCTAAGTTAAAGAGACATAAGCACACAAGCATCGGTTGTCAGACACATAAACATATACGACGGGCTTCTTTCAGTTTCATATGTGTGTGTGTGTGTGTGTGTGTGTGTGTAAGGTTCAAGAGGAACAAACGAGTTGATATACTCTTTTACTTGTTTCAGTCATTTGACTGCGGCCATGCTGGAGCACCGCCTTTAGTCGAGCAAATCGACCCCGGAACTTATTCTTTGTAAGCCTAGTACTTATTCTATCGGTCTCTTTTGCCGAACCGCTAAGTGACGGAGACATAAACACACCAGCATCGGTTGTCAAACACAGACACACAAACATATATATACATATATACAACGGGCTTCTTTCAGTTTCCGTCTACTA
>NC_069007.1:194887-195765 GCF_001194135.2 Octopus bimaculoides
CCGATGGATATTTATATTTTTTTAGATTTTAGTTATTTCTGTAAGCGGTTTTAGCATGACTGGATACTTAAGAAATTCGTTTTGCAGCCTCGTGATTTCGGGTTCAATCCCCCCACTGCTTTGTACCAAGGGCAAAGGTCTTCTGTTATAGTGAATTTGGTAGACGGAAACCGTGAGAAAGCTCGTGCTGTGTGTGTGTGTGTGTGTGTGTGTGTGTGTGTATGTGCGTTGACTGTATGTGTTGCCTGTATGCGCGGGCACCTTGCGTTTGTCCTACCACTGCTTAACAACCGGTGCTGGTTTGATTATGTTCCCGTAAACAAGCAGTTTGGTTAAGTGGCCGATAGAATAAGCACAAGGATTAAAACAATAAGTACCGGGGTCGATTTGCTCGACTAAACCCTTCAAGATAGTGCCCCAGCGTGGCCGTAATCGAACGACTAAAACTAAAGAATAATATATATAATATATATATGTGTACACACACACACACACACACGTCTATATACTAAGAGGGAGGGGGGAGGACAAATCCTACTTCCCCCCGTAAGACATCTTCGAAATGACCGTGCAATGGACAATTGCACATTCGCAGACGAGGGTCTCAGCCGTGGGAAGATGACACTGTCTGTGTGTGTGTGTGCAACAGTGTGTATATGACCGTGTGTGTGTGTGTGTGTGTGTGTGTGTGTGTAACAAAGTGTGTATATGAATGTGTATGCAACAGTGTGTATATGACCGTGTGTGTGTGTGTGTAAAACAAAATGTGTATATGAATGTGTGTGCAACAGTGTGTATATGACCGTGTGTGTGTGTGTGTAAAACAAAGTGTGTATATGAATGTGTGTGCAACAGTGTGTATATGACCGTGTGTGTGT